>NC_091863.1:41778209-41919575 GCF_037783145.1 Equus przewalskii | reverse complement strand
AAGGTTTGTACAGCCACACCCTTGGCTTTGTCCCTACATCACATCCTCAGAAGCAATCTCTTAATTTTTTCTTTCTTTCTTTCTTTTTCTTCCTTCCTTCCTTTCTCTTTCCTTCTTTCTTTCTCTCTCTCTCTGTCTCTCTTTCTCTCTCTCTCTCTCCCTTCCTTTCCTTCCTCCCTTTCTTTCTTTTCCTTTCTTCCTTTCTTTCTCTCTTTCTCTCCTTCTCTCTCTCACTCTCCCTGTCTCTCTTTCTTTCTTAAAGAGGAGGAATGGAGTCAGCTTGACTCCTCCCAGAGGACTCTCTACAGGGTTGTGATGATGTGATGCTGGAGAATTCTGGAAACATAATCTCACTTGGTATGTGAAATGTACCCTCTTCCTTGTGTTCTCTTTTAAGATTTGGGATAGTCTTCCTTTTTCCAGGCTTTATTTCTTTCCCCTTATCTATCTTTTATTATTAATTCACCCACCCAGCATACATTGAGTGCCTGCTGTACGCAAGGCACTGTGCTAGGTCTTGGAGATATGAATCACCCTATCTGAAATAGCATTCCTATAATTTTCTACACCCTTGCCCAGGTCTATTTTTTCTCCATAGGATATTGCTGGCTGACATTTCTTTGTTCATTTATTACTGTCTGTCTCCCATATTAAGATAAGTCCCACGAAGGCAGAGACTCTGTCTTTTGTGCTAACCAATGCATCCTAGGTACGTAGAATAATGCCTGGCACACAGCAGATGCTCAAAATAATTGGTTGAATGAGTTCTGAGATACAAGGCATTACCCTTGCCGTTGATGTCCTTGTCCTCAAAAGGTTCACAGCTTCGCAGGGGAGACAGACAAACAGCGCTGAAATACTTGCACTTTCCTGAGTACACCAGGCTCTCTCATACCAGCTGTCTTGCTGCTTTCTACACGTCCTTCAAGGTTCAGCATTTCATGTCTGCCTCCTTTCCATCCATTCAACTAACATTTCCTGATGGCCCACACCGTTCCAGGGACTGTCACATTTGCCAGGGAACTGGAGAGTGCTGACAAGAATAAAAGCATTCTAATCTGTGCCCCACGGGAGTTTAATCCATTTACTGTTTTTTATCAATAAGTAATTATTGATAAGTAAGGACTTACTAGTGCCATTTTGTTGTTCTCCGTCTGTTTTGTACTTCTCTTTTTCCTCTCTTGCTGTCTTTCTTTGTGATTTGATGAGTTTTGCAGTGATATACTTTGATTCTTTTCTCTTTATCTGTTTTATGTCTAGTATAGGCTTCTTCTTTGTGGTTACCAAGACACTTACATAAAAGTTCTTATAGTTACAACAGTCTATTTTAAGCTGATAACAGCTTAACTTCAATTGCATACAAAAACTGCACTTTTTACTCCCTTCTCACGCTCTGTTATTGATGTCAGAATTTGCTTCCTTTTATGTTGTGTATCCACTAGCACATTTTTTTGGTACAGTTATTCATTATGCTTTTGTCTTTAAACTTTCAGACTAGGGTTAAAAGTGATTTACATACCACCATTACAATATTACATTATTCAGTATTTATCCATATATTTGTTTGTTTGTTTGAAATTTCAGGTGTACATCATTCTATTTTGACTTCTGTATAGAGTACATCGTGTTCACCACCAAAAGTCTAGTTGCCATCGGTCACCGTACATATGTGCCCCTTTACCTCTTTCACTCTCCCCGCACCCCACTTCCCCTCTGGTAGCCACCAATCTGTTCTCTGTATTTATGTATTGTTTGTTGTTGTTGTTGTTGTTGTTTTATCTTCCACACAGGAGTGAAATCATGCAGTAGTTGGCTTTCTCCATCTGACTCATTTCGCTTAGCATAATGCCCTCAAGGTCCATCTATGTTGTCACAAGCGGCAAGATTTCTTCTTTTTTATGGCTAAGTGGTATTCCATTGTATGTGTGTGTGTGTGTGTGTGTGTGTGTATCTATCTATATATATTACATGTTCTTTATCCATTCATCTGTTAATGGACACTTAGGTTGTTTCCAAGTTTTGACTATTGTGAATAATGCTGCAGTGAACATTGGGGTGCATATTTCTTTTTGAATTATTGCTTTTGTGCTCTTTGGCTAAATACCCAGAATTAGAACAGCTGGATCATATGGTAGTTCTATTTTTATTTTCTTCGAGCATCTCCATACTGTTGTCCCCCATACCTGCACCAATTTACATTCCCACTAGCAGTGTACGAGGGTTCCCTTTTCTCCACATCCTCTCCTACACTTGTTACTTCTTGTCTTTTTAATAATAGCCAGCTGACAGGCAGGCGTGGGGTAATATCTCATTGTGGTTTTGATTTGCATTTCCCTAATAATTAGTGATGTTGAACATCTTCTCACATGCCTATCAGCTATCTGTATATCTCCTTTGGAAAAATTCAGATCCTCTGCCCATTTTTTAATCGGGTTGTTTGTTTACAAAGAAAAAATATCACATAGATACAGAGAACAGATTGGTGGTTACAAGTGGGGTAGGGAGGTGGGGGGAGGGCGAAAGGGGTAAAGGGGCACGTGTGTATGATGATGGATGGCCACTAGACTTTTGGCGGTGAATACGCTGCAGTCTATCCAGAAGCTGAAATAGAATGATGTACACCTGAAATTTATATAATGTTATAAAACAATGTTACCTAAATTTTAAAAAAGACATGGGTCATCGGGCATCAACACAGAATTCTGGCTACCACACAATCCAAGCAGATATGCGACACAAATGCAAACATGTCCTCCAGACACACGAATAAAAACGTTCACAGCATCATTACAGATGGTAGTCACAAACTGGAAACAATCTGAACGTCTATCCACAGTTGAATGAATAAATACAGCGTGGTATATTCGCATCATAGAACACTACACAGACACGAAACAGGAAAATACCCCTACGTGCAACAACATGGGCAGATCTCAATATCAGAACACTGAGCAAAAGAAGCCAGGCATAAAAACGTACATGATTGATAATTCTATTTACATAAAGTTTAAGAACAGGCAAAAAGACAAAAACAAAAACAAGAAACCCTTATGCTGACGTAGGTCAGAATAGTGGTTAGCCTTCACGTGAAACACCTAGACAGGGGCATAACGTGGGTTTCTGAGGCTCCAGTAATGTTCCAGATCTTGGTCTTGGTGGTGGTTACAGGTATGTGTTCACTTTGTGAAAAGTCATCAAATTGTTGTCTCTTATGGTTTGTGTACTCTTCACTTTCTGTGCTATACTTCAATTAAAGAAAATCTAACAAAAATAGAGGGGGAAGACATGTATATAATGCGAGAAGAATTGACAGAAACACACTTCAGACTGAACATCCCTTACTGTAAGCCTAAAGCCTCAAAGGCTATAAAAACTACAGTTGTTTCTCTGACTCATTTGCCCGTAAAACATGACCTGAACAGACATGAGGCTCTTTTTAGTCTTTATCTATCCTTCTTGGCATGAATGTTTATGTTTCCCTGCAGAAATATTGTTTTACTGGATTCACGGTGCTATTCCAGACCCTGCTATGGCTCTTAGTGAAGTGTGGTGTATGAATTCTGAAACATCCGGTCCCAAGAGTTTCAGGTAAGGGATTGTGGATGGGGATTTTAACATAATTAACATAATTCTCTCAGCTGAAGGCAAATCAAGTAGACAAGAACTAAGGAAGACTGCAGAGAGTTTATCAGAGATGGGCTGAATTTCTTGAGGTGTTTTTCGCAACATGTCCTATGATGTGGTTTTCCTCCTTTGACCTAATGATAGGATGGGTTATTAAAATACTACAATATTTCTCAATATCACACCAGTCTCTCATGACTAGAAAAACTGCCAGGATGTAGTAGATTTCCTATGTACTGTTGAACTTTATGCACTCAAACTTTATGGATAAAAAAATTGAACCTATGCTCCTAAGTGAGACAGATCCCTATTTCTGTGTGTGCGTGCACGCATGCGAGCGTATGCATGCACGTTTGTGTATGTCTGTGTGCTTGTGGGCTTGTCTGCATGTACTAGCTTTTACAGGTTTTGGAAGCAGGGTTTAGGCTATCCTCATTAAATAAATTTGGAATATTTCTATCTTTGTTTCTAGCTTCTAAATCCATTTAAGAAGGCTTAGGAACTTGTGATTTCTGAAAAGAATTGGATGATTGTATTCATCTCTCCTTGTACTTCCCTCAGTAATTTTGGTTCCCAAACCTAGTTAAAAAAATAACACTGTTTGCTGATGAAGCTGTGACTCCTCAAAAAAGGTGCATTCCAGAACAGGCAGAGAAGTACACAGGAAAGAACACGGATGCTGAATCAGAGAGACTTGGGAGACTGTCCCAGATCCACCACTTACTTAGTGTATGACTTTCAGCATGATACTGAATCTCTTTCAGCCTTAGTGTCTTCATTTGTGAAATGGGAATATAGCCCCCTCTCTTTCACTGTTTCCCCAAGATTTAGCAGAGAGCAATTCTCACACTATTACCCCACTCAATTAGTGTGCAAACCCACTGTGATCATGAGCAATACATGCATATCAGTTAACAAATAGTGACAACTGACATCAACAAGCGAGAGGTAATAGTTGCTTTAGCAATTTTATGTATTGGAAGTGTTTATTTAGTCTTCTTGAAATCACGCTTAGAATTTCCGTGTATTCTCCTATGTAAAATTTCTATAGACTATTTCTACATAAAACATACCACCTATCGTTTAATTTTCTCAAATCATATATGTATAGAATTTTAAAGGTTAAGTTGAAATACAAGCATTGAATGAAAACAGAAATCACTTAATTCTAAATCTATCCACCCCCTCCCAAAGCTCACCCCTTCCCACCACACACACACACACACACACACACACTCCTGCTGGCTCCCTGAGACAACTACTTTGAACGTTTACCTGCTTCTGTTGGTACTTACCATGATATTTGAAAATCATAGGCTTATACTGATTGTGGCATATTTCAAAAATGGTCACAAATGAAACTTCTGGTTTCAGCCCCAACATATAGAGAGGGAAGAGATCACCAATCCCATCCTTAAAACAAGAAAACGCTGGAAAAACTGAATCCACCCATGTTTTGGACTCCTCACAGAACTGAGCTGGCAGGGCAAACCACCACGTAAACTCTGGAGCAAGAGTGGAATCCGGAGTGTCAAAACCGAGATCTGCCTCCCTGGATCAGAATCCTCTGTAGTCATAACCTGGTAAGAACATTTAAATGGTAAGTAAGATGAATTTCTTGAAGCTGAATGTGGACTAGCAGGAGAGTGAGAATCTGCTCCCCCTACCCACCCCACCCCTCCACTGCTCTCTCAGGGGGCATCCACAAGTTCATGGACTTTCCCTCCAGGAAACAGATTTTCCTGGTGGAGCTCTGAGAAAGATGCCCTGGTTCTTGCGTCTGGGAGAGAGAGAGAGAGAAATCAGTGTCAAAATATCTCCCAGAGTCTTTTCCATGACAAAGGCCTACTCTCCAGGGAAAAGACTTTGCTAGACCCTTATCCTAGGTGGAGGAAGGCTATAGCTCCCGCCCCAGCCCGCTCTAGCCCTCCTGTCTCACCTAAGGGAAACAGAAAAGTGAGTAGGGGCCAAGGCTTCCAGGAAATAATTTGGGAATACTGCAGCCAGGGAAAGGATAGAGGTCACGGGGAGAAGGTAATGCCACTGGAGAAACACTTGTGAAGCTTGCAGCCCAGCGACACAGTCCCTCTAAAAGACCGGGATTTAGTCATGAAGCTGTGAAATTCTCTCCCTCCCCCACACCTTACCACCACATCAGTGGGCTTCTAGAGGAATACCAGTGGATTGTAACTGAAAGCACTTCAAAAACACAGATTCTCTCTCAGCAGGAGTGCTTTGCAAAGCCCAAATTCAAGAGAGGGGACCAAAATAAGGCCACTAGAGCACTGGAGACCTCTGGCAGTTATACTGCAGCAAACATAAAACACAGCCTAGCCCCTAGCCAGACTAACATAAATATTCACACTAAATGCCTAGTTACATGAGGTCCTAATTACCCAAAAGAAATTTACTGGCTTTCAACAAAAACATTACGAAGCAGGCCCAAAATTGAGAGAATGGAGAGAAAAGGCAAGCATTAGAACCAATCTCTCATATAACACTCACGTTGGAATTGTCAAACAGGAAATTTAAAATAACTATGATTAATATGGTAAGGGTTCTAACGGAGAAATAGGCAACACACAAAAGCAGATGGGTGATTTAAGCAGAGAGATGGAAATCCTAAGAAAGAATTAAAAGGAAAGACTACAAAATAAAAGCACAGTAACAGAAGTGAGGGGCACATCAGTAGACTCAGCGCAACCAAGGAAAGAATTGGTAAGCTTGAAGATAGGTCACAGGTCAGTAAACTTTCCAAACGGAAGTGCAAAGAGGAGAAAAACAGAAAAACATTGCAGCTGAACATCCTTGTCATGTGAAATTGGAAAAGGTTGACATATTAATCCAAGTGCCAAAAAGGGACACAAGATAGAAAGAACAGAGAAAGATGGCTACTGGAAACAATATGGGTCAAGAACTGCCAAAAGAAATGATAGACAGCAATCCACAGATTCAGGAATCTCAGCAAATACCAAGCAGTATATATACTAAATCCACACACACGCATGCACACACACACACACACACACACAGACACACACACACACACATCTAGACATGTTATACTCAAACTATATAAAAATAAAAACTAAGAAAACTGTTGAAAGAATAAGCTAGAGGAGGAAAACACTTTTACCTATAGAGGAATATGGACAAGGACTACAGCCAACTTCTCATCAGAACCCATGCAAAGAAGAAGAGACCAGAGTGAAATATTTAAAGTGTTGATTGAAAAGAAAGTCCACCTACCTGGAATTCTACTGCCAGATAATTATCATTCAAAAGTGAACAAGGAATAAATAGTTTCTCAGACAAATAAAAGTTGAGCAAATTAATCGCCAGGAAACCTGCCTTCCAAGAAATGCTAAGAGACGTTCTTCAGGCAGAAGGAAAATCATATAGGCCAGAAACTTGGGTCTACCTAAAGAAAGGAAGGGGGTCAGTGAAGTATTAAATGGACGTAAATAGCATCTTCCATGTCTTATTCTTGTATCATCTAAAACATAACTGTTTTCTAAAAAGATAATAGTAACAACATATTGGGTGATTATAGCATATGGATAAGTGAAATGATGGACAGAAGCGTCCCAAGCAACGGGAGGGAGGAATTGGGCATACTCTGTTACAAGGTGCCCACACTACACAAGAAGCCATACAGTGTTATTTGCAGGTAGACTTGATTAGTAAAAGCGTATATTGTAAACTCTAGGGAAACCACTAAGAACAAGTAAAAGAACGAGAAAAAGAAGTATAAGCAATATGCTAAGAGAGGGAATAAGGGAACCATATGAAAAGCTTAATTAAAACCAGAGAAGGCAGAACAAGAGGGGCACAAAGGAGCAAAGCCCACGCCTGACATCATCCTCAATGGTGAAAGGTTGAAAGCTTTTCCTCTAAGATCAGGAATGATCAAGGGTGCCCACTCTCACCACTCCTATTCAACACAGCACTGGAAGTCCTGGATAGAGCATTTAGGCAAGGAAAAGAAATAAAGGGTATGAGAATTCAAAAGGAAGAAACAAAAGTGTCTCTATTTGCAGATGGCATGTTTTTATATATAGAAAATCCTAAACTCGACCAAAACACTGTTAGACCTAATCAACGAATTCAGTAAAGTTGCAGGATACAAAATTAACATACGAAAATCAGAAGCATTTCTATACACTAGCAACAAATTTTCTGAAAAAGAAATAATAAATCCATCCCATTTACAATAGCATTGAAAACCATAAAAATACTTAGGAATAAATTTAACTAAGGAGGTAAAAGACCTCTACTCTGAAAACTACGAGACCTTGATGAAAAAATTGAAGAAGAAACAGTAAATGAAAATGTACCTTGTGTTCATGGATTGGAAGAATTAACTTTGTGAAAATGTCCATACTACCAAAAACCACCTATAGATTCAATGCAATTCCTAACAAGATTCCTATGGCATTTTTTTAACAGAAGTACGAAAAGCACTCCTAAAATTTATCTGGAGCCACAAAAGACCCCAAATAGCCAAAGAAATCCTGAGAAAGAAGAACAAAGCAGGAAGCATCACACTTCCTATGTATATTATATATAGGCTATACTAGAAAGCTATGGTCATCAAAACAGTATAGTACTGGCATAAAAACAGACACACAGACCCATGAAACAGAATCAAGAGCCCAGAAACAAACCCAAGTACACATGGTCAACGAATACTTGACAACGGAGCCAAGAATGCTCAAGGCAGAAAAGACAGTCTCTTCAATAAATGGTGCTAGGCTACTTGGATATTCACATGTGAAAGAATGAAACTGGATCCATAACTTACTCACAAAAATTAACTCGAAATGGATTAAAGACTTAAAGGTAAGACCTGAAACCACGAAACTCCTAGAAGAAAACATAAGACTAAAGCTTTGTGACATGGGTCTTGGTAATGACTTTTTGGATATGACACCTACAGCACAAGCAACAAAATCAAAAATAAACGAGTGGGACTACATCAAACTAAAAAGCTTCCGCACAACAAAAGAAACCATCAATAAAGAGAAAACACAACCTACGGAATGGGAAAAGATATTTACAAAGCGAATATCTGATAAGCGGTTAGTATCCAAAATATATAAAGAATTCGTACAACTCAATAGCAAATAAAGAAATAATCCGATTAAAAAATGGGCAAAGGACCTGAATACACATTTCTCCAGAGAAGATATATGAAAGGGCAACAGGTACGTGAAAGACGCTCAACACCACTAGTCATTAGGGAAATGCAAATCGAAGCCACGATGAGGTATCACGTTATGCCTGTTAGAATCGCCATCATCAAAAAGATAAGAGAAACAAATGCTGGGGAGGATATGGGAAAAGGGAATCCTTTTGCACTGTTGGTGTGAATGTAAGTTAGTGCAGGCACTAGTGAAAACAGTATGGAGAATCCTCAAAAAATTAAAAATAGAACTACCATATGACCCAGCAATTCCACTTCAGAGAATATATCCAAAGGAAACGAAAACACTAGCTCAAAAAGACATCTGCACCCCCATGTTCATAGCGGTATTATTTACAACAGCCAAGACATGGAAACAACGTAAGTGTCCATCAATGGATGAGTGGATAGAGAAGTTGTGGTTCAGCCATAAACAAAATGAGCAAATCTGGGGCCAACCTGGTGGCGTAGCAGTTAAGTTTGCAAGCTCCACTTGAGCGGCCCAGGGTTCACTGGTTTGGATCCCTGGTGTGGACATATGCACTGCTTATCAAGCCATGCTGTGGCAGGTGTCCCATATATAAAGCAGAGGAAGATGGGCACAGATGTTAGCTCAGGGCCAATCTTCCTCAGCAAAAAGAGGAGGATTGGTAGCAGATGTTAGCTCAGGGCTAATCTTCCTCGAAAAAAAAATGAGCAAATTCTACCATTTGTGACAACATGGATGGACCTTGAAGGTAGTATTCTAAGTGAAGTAAGTCAGACAGAGAAAGACAAATACTGTATGTCTCACTTATATGTCGAATCTCAAGAAAAACTCAGAAAAAGAGATCAGACTTTTCCTGAGCAGAGGCAGAGGGTGGGGGGAGTGGTAAGTGGAGGAAGCCGGTCAAAAGGTCCAAACTTCCAGTTATAACATAAATAAGTACTAGGAATGTAATGTACACCACGATGACCCATAGCTAACATTGCTGTATGATATATAAGAATGTTGTTAAGAGAGTAAATCCTGTGAGTTCTCACCACAAGGAGAAAATCTTTTCCTTTCTTTTCTTTTTATTGTATCTATATGAGAAAACGGATGTTAGCTGAACCTATTGTGGTAATCACTTCACAATATATGTAAATCAAACCATCATGCTGTCTACTTTAAACTTATACAGTGATGTATGTCAATTATTTCTCAATAAACCTGCAAAAAGATGTGACATGACATGAAAAAAGAAACAATAAATGAAGTGAATATAAAAGAATTGAAATCATGGTTAATATTAATCCATTTATATCAAAAATCACTTTAAATAAGAATGGTCTAAGTATACCCATTAAAGATATTTTCAGAGTGTAGAACAGAAAGGCCCAACCATATATTATGTACAAGCTCCCATTCAACATAAAGACTCAGATAGCTTAAAAGTAAAAGGATGAAGAAAGGTGCACCATGCTAACACTCACCAAAAGATGCAGTAGCTATATTAATTATAGAGAAAGCATACATCAGAATAAGGAAAACTGTCAGGGACAAAGAAGGGCATTACATAATGATTAAGGGGTCAATTCTCCAAGAGGTTATAAATCTTAAATCTGTAAGCCCCTAACCACTCAGTGTCAAACTATGTTTTGCAAAACCTGATAGAAGTTCAAGGAGAAATACATAAGTGCTCGATTATAGTGGCAGATTTCAACACCCCTGTAAGTAATTAGAACGTCAAGCAGGCAATCAGAAAAGACAGCGATCACCTGAACAGCATTATCCGTCAACTCAATCTACTTGACTTTTATAGAATACTCCACCCTCTCAAGCTCACAGGAAACATCACAAAGATGGACCATATCTTGGGACAAAAAACACACCTTTACAAATGCAAAGGAATAAGAGTTATATAAAGTATATTCTCTCACCACAATGGCATTAAACTAGAAATTTAAAAACAGAAAAATAAATGGAAAATCCACATATGTTTGAAAATTAAACAAAACACTGCTAATCAACACATTGATGAAAGCAGAAGGCTTCAGATAAACTTAAAAACATTTTGAATTAAGTTACAATGAAAAAAATCAAAATTTTTGTGATACAGCAACAGCTTTGCTTAGAGGGCAGTGAAATTTATAGCATGAATTTATGTATTGGAGAAGGAGAATATCAGGAACTTGAGCCTTCACCTTAGGAAAGTAGAAAGGAGACCAATTTAAGCCTAAAGTAAACAGAAGAAAATTAGTGATAAAAATTGAGCAGAAGCCAGTGAAATTGAAAGCAAGAAAACCATAGCAAAAAGCAATGACAAGAAAAGCCAGTTCTTTGAAAAGATCAACAAAAGAGGCAAACCTCTTTATAACCAAGAAAAACAGAGAAAGGACACATCTTATCAAGGTTAGAATTGAAAAAAGGGACATCACTACTGGTCTCACGGGCACTAAAAGGATAATAAATGAATACCATTAACAACTCGATGCCTGCAAATTTGATACATTAGATGAATGGCCACATTTCTTGAAAGACACTACCTACCAAAACCCACACAGACAAATAGATAACCTGAATAGTTATATACTTATGACTTGGGCCCAGACATTTTCCCAGGTGATTCTAAACAAACATTTAAGGAAGAAATGATACCAATTTGGCAGCATTTCTTCCAGAAAATAGAAATGGAGGAACACTTCCTAACTCATTGTTTGAAGTCAGCATTACGCTAATAGCAAGAGAGACAAAGATGTTGCAAAAAAGGAAATCTACAGACCAATATCTCTCATAAACATTGACATAAAACTCCTCAACAAAATATTAGTAAAATGAATCCGACAGTGTATAAAAAGAATTACATAGCAAAACCAAATGAGATTTCTTTCAGGCATGCAAGACCAGTTCAACATTTGAAAATCCATCAATGTAGTTTCCATATCAACATATTAAAGAAGAGAAATCATATGATCATATCAATTGGTGCAGAAAGTATGTGATATAATTCAACACCGTTCATGTTAAAAACTCTCAGTAAACTAGGAATAGAGGAGAACTTCCTCAGCCTGATAAAGATCTATGAAAAACCTACAGATAACACAATAGTTAAGGTTGAGAGACTGGATGCTTTCCCCCTAAGACAGGCCTGCTGTTATCACTCCTTTTCAACACATAATGGAATCCTAGCTTGTTTAATAAGAAAAGAAAAAGAAATTAAAAGTGTAGAGATTGGAAGTGTTGTAATAAAAGGATTTTTATTTGCATAAGACATGATTATCTATGTAGAATATTCCAAAAAAAAATCTAAAAAAAACTGTTGAATTAATAAGGGGGTTTAGCCAGGCCACAAGATACAAGGTCAATATACACAAGGCAATTGCTTACCTATATATGAGCAGTGAACAATTTGTTGTTGTTAGTGCTGTTGAGTCCTTTCTGACTCCTAGTGACCTTGTGTACAGCACAGTGGAACTCTGCCCCATATTTCTGCGCCATCCTCTCACTTTCTGTGCTATACAGACAATGCTCCTCTGCTATTCATATGGTTTTCACTGCCAGTTTTTTCGAAAGTGGGTGCCTAGGTCCTTCTTCCTAGTCTGTCTTAGTCTGGAAGCTCTGGTGAAACCTGTCCACCATGGGTGATGCTGCCGGTATTTGAAATACTGGTGGCTTAGCTTTCAGTATCACAGCAACATGCAGCCACCCAAGTATGACAACTGAGAGATGGGTGGTATGCTTCCCTGATTGGGAAATGAACGCAGGCTGCAGTGGTGAGAGCACTGAATCTTAACCACTAGACCACCAAGGCTGGCTAGTAAGCAATTAAAATTTGATATTTTTAAAAAATCACCTTTTACAATAGCAACCCTACATATAAAGTACTTAGGTAAAAATATAGCAAATATGCACAGGATGTCTTTGTGGAAAACCACAAAAAGTGATGAAAGAAATAAAAGATATAACTAAAGGAGAGAGATTTTATATACCTGGACCAGAAGACTCATAATTGTTAAGATTTCAATTTTTCCCAGACTTATCTATAGAAACAACAGGATAGCAATCAAAATTGCAGCAAGCTCTTTGTAGATATTGACATACTGACTCTAAAGTTTATATTGGAAACCAAAGGCTCTAGAATAGACAACACAATTCTGAAAAAGAAGAACAAAATTGCAGGACTTATATTATCTGATTTCAAGACTTACTAGAAAGCTACAGTAACCAGGACAGTGTGGTATTGACAAAGAATAGACACAGAGTTCAGTGCAACAGAATGGCAAGCCCAGTAATAGACCCGCACAAATATTACTCAACTGAAATTGACAAAGGGATAAGCACAATTTGATGGAGGGAAAAAATTAGTCTTTTCAATAAATGGTGGTAGAACAATTCAGAGTCCAAGGAAAAAATATTTAACCTAGATCCAGACCTCACACTTTTATAAAAATTAATTAAAAATGGACCAATGTCTTATATACATAAAATCCAAAACATAAAATTCTGGAAGAAAACATAGGAGAAAATCAACATGACTCTGTTTGCTGATGAGCTTTTAGACAGAACACCAGAAGAAGAATCCATGAAAGAAAGAAAGCTAAGTTGGACTTTCTTAAAAACAAAAACTTGTGCTCTGCAAAAGAGACTGTTAAGAAATTAAAGACAAGCCAGAGACTGGAAAAAAATATTTGCAAAATTCATGTCCGATAATGGGCTTGTATCCAAATATATGAAGAACTGATAAAACTCAACAATTAATAAACTAATAACTCAATTATAAATGGGCAAAAGATCTGAACAGACACCTCATCAATTAAGGTGTAAAAATGGCAAATGAGCATATGAAAGAGTGCTCAGTATCATTTGGCATTTGGGAAAGGCAAATTAAAGTAATAATGAGATAACACTACACATTGTTAGAATGGCTAATATCTGAACAAATGACAAAACCAACTGCCGGTGAGCATGCAGAGCAACAGGAACAGTCATTCATTTAAGGTTGGAACTCTAAGTTGTACAGAAACTTTGGAAGACAGTTTGATAGGTTCTTACCAAAGTTAAACAGAGTCTTACAGTAATATGATCCAATAATCGGGCTATTTGCCCACTGACTTAAAAACTTACATCCTGTCAAATAAAATACAAATCTAGAATTAGTAAGGAGAAACTTTTTTCAAAGGATTATTGTAAGGAAAAGGGTCTGGGGGAAGGGACTGTGGTAACAGGGAGAACACTCTGACCATAAGATCAGCAAGCATCTCAAGAGTTAGGCAAAAAGGCTCTTTCTTTTATATAGTGGATACAAAGAACCCAGTGTAGGGGAATGGAATGAAAGGGGTGCGTGAACAGATAGCAAATCAAAGAATGTTTCACCCTGAGGCCAATCTCCTCTCAGGAGGGGTTGTGTGCTGGCTCAGGCTGAAGGTGGATCAAAGTTACAAAAACTAGGGGAAGGAGAGAACCTTAAGCAGAGTCTGATTAACAAGTATTTTGCTCCAGTTGTACACAAGTAGTTCAGCTAATCATTTAAGAGTTGAGGAATGGGAATTTGGAGGGACTGTGTCTGGTTTTGTCATAGGTAAACAAGGGCGGCACCCCTGAATTTTATCTGAGTTATATGGGGAAGGGAGGCTCCTTGCAGTAAGTAGTTTCCCGGAACACAAAGTATGGGAATATCTCTTAACCTTCACTGTCTTCCAGGATCACAGGGCTTGGGTAAAGTTCAACACTGTCAGTCTACACAAAATCCTGCACACCAATGTTTTTGGCACCTTTATTCATAATTGCAAAAATTGGAAGTAACCAAGGTGTACATCGATGTGAATGAATGAATGATCTTGGTGCATCTATACAATGGAATGCTATTTGACAAAAGAAAGGAACGATCTTTCAAGCCAGGGAGAGATATGGATGAATCTTAAATTCCTATTGCTAAGTGAAAGAAGCCATTCTCAAAAGGCTATATATGGTGTATCCAACTATCAGAAACTGTGAAAATGCCAGAAATAGAGATAGCAAACTGATCAGAGTGTTTGACAGGAGTTGTGGGAGGGGGACTTGAGTAGGTAAAGCACAGGTAATATTTTAGGGCAGTGATACTATTATGTGTGATAATGTAATGGTAGTTACATGACACTATGCATTTGTCAAAATCCATAGTAATTTACAGCACAAAGATTGAGACTTAATGTATGCAAAATTTAAAGGTATTATTAAGGATATCAGGGGATATCAGGATGGAATGCAGAATGTAAAAACAGAATCTAACTATAATTCAAACGTATAGAAAAATTGCACTAAAGGGGGAGAGGGAAACAATGCTGACCTAAGTAACTTTGGAAGTTAAAGAAGTCTGTAAAGCTAAAGAGAGAAGAGAATTTGTATATGCAATGTACTCTAGTGGACAAACTTTTTTCCTATGTTTGTACAGGTTTAAAAAACTGAAACCATTATGCATGTGCACTGGAACTGAACAATTCAGTAAATGAGTGGTAGATGGTGAGGGGCAGGGTTCTCACTGCTGGAGTGGGAGGTTAGAGATAATGAAGGGGAAGGGGAAGCAGCAAGAATGATCCATGCAATCACAGATTAGAGCTGAAGGCATCAGTATGAATTCATATTTAAGTTAATATAGAGATTGATGCTTACATATAATAAAATTTATAGAAAAGTGAGTTAAAACATTTGGGCCTCTGTATCTGCAGGTTCTGCATCGGAGGATTCAATCAACCGTGGATCAAAAGGCCTATGATGACTGCATCTGTACAGAACATGTACAGACTTTTGTTCTTATCATTATTCCCTAAACAATACAGTATAACAATTATTCATGTAGGGTTTACATTGTATTATGTATTATAAGGAAGCTAGAGATGATTTAAAGTATATGGGAGGGGCCGGCCCCGTGGCCGAGTGGTTAAGTTCGTGCGCTCTGCTTCGGCAGCCCAGGGTTTCACTGGTTTGGATCCTGGGCACAGACATGGCACCGCTTGTCAGGCCATGCTGAGGCGGTGTACCACACAGCACAACAAGAGGCATTCACAACTAGAATCTACAACTATGTACTGGGGGTCTTTGGGGAGAATAATAATAATGAAAGAAAAAAGATTGGCAACAGTTGTTAGCTCAGGTGCCAACCTTTAAAAAAGAATTAAAAAAAATTAAAAATAAAGGATATGGGAGGGTGTGCACAGTTTATATGCAAATACTACACCATTTTATATAAGGGGCATGAGCACCCAGGGATTTTGGTATCCACAGGGGTTCTGGAACCAATCCTCCAAGGATACTGAGGGACTACTGTATACACACATGTATTTTCTTGTTTTTTAGCTGAGAGGGCCTAGAAGCCACTTCCTCCAAGAAGCAATGAGGACACCTGGCACACAGATATTGGTTTTTAATACCATTTCCTAATAAAAGGAAACAGTGTTCCTTGGAGAACTAGCTGATTCTACAAGCCTGGAAATATCCAAGATGAGGCTGGAACATATGCAACATGGAAATGTGTAAGATGAGCTAGAAAACAAAGATTTATTCAAAAAGAAACCCCATATAATGGGAGCATATATCAAAGGGACCTAAAAGACAACTGAACCAAAACTGGAACAATTTAAGAAACAAAAGAAATTTTAAAAATTGGTTTTGGGGCCGGCCCGGTGGCGCAGTGGTTAAGTTCGCACGTTCCGCTTCTTGGTGGCCCAGGGTTTGCCGGTTTGGACCCTGGGTGCAGACATAGCACCACTTGGCAAAAGCCATGCTGTGGTAGGCATCCCGTGTATTAAGTAGAGGAAGATGGGCATGGATGTTAGCTCAGGGCCAATCTTCCTCAGCAAAAAGAGGAGGGTTGGCAGTAGTTAGCTCAGGGCTAATCTTCCTCAAAAAAAAAAATTGGTTTATAACTCAAATATTTAAAAAAATGAGACCATTGTGAAATAAACAAACAAAGAAATGAATAAATAAATAGGGGAGCATAGATAGAGGATCCATGCAGAATAATTCCAAATAATTTACATAATGCTCTGCCTTCATGAAAAGGATGCATAACTCTCCACCAGTTAAGTGTGGTCTGTTCTTAATGACTTTCTTCCAAAAAGCAAAGTGTGGAACAGGGTAAAAAGAGTAACTTTACATTGGAGAAATCTGACAAACACTATTTCAGCCAGGTGATTAAGTTCTGCTTGAAGAATCAAAAATTATGTTGATATTATGTACTCTTGATAGGATTTGATGAAAATAGCATTTTACCTCTGTGGTTTTTCTCCCATAACTCACAACACCGGTCTAATCATGAGAAAAACATCCGATGAATCCCAATAGAAGGATATTCTATAAAATGTCTTCCCAATCCTCTAAACTGGCAAGGTCATCTGAAACAAGGAAAGTCTGAGAAACTATCACAGCCAAGAGGAGCCTAAAGTACATCTAAATGTAATACAGTAGGCTAGATGGGATCCTGGAACATAAAAAGGACATTAGATAAAAGTTAATAAAATCTGAATAAAGTACTCACTTTAGCTTCTTCTGTCTCTCAGGTCCACCAGCAAGGAATAATTGAGACCCTAATGGCACCAGGCAAACCGAGCTGACAAAATTAGCACCACAAAGGCTCTGAAAACACATTTTCTTAGGAACCAGAGCTTCAGAAAGGAGGCTACTATCTGCATGCTAAATCTAAACAGGGTGGCTACCTTCTAAAATAAAATATTTAAATAGGCTCTAGAGACTCCTAACATAATAGCCAAAGTGTCCAGGATACAATAGAAAATAACTCATCATAGCAAGAACCAGGAAAATCACAACTTGAATGAGAAAAGATAATCAAGTAGCACCAACATAGAGATGAATCAGATGTTGCAATTATCTGACAAATATTTTAGAGCAACCATCATAAAAATGCTTCAATAAGCAATTATAAATTTATTGAACCCAATGCAAAAATGGAAATCTCAGAGAGAAATAGAAGTTATAAAAAACAAAAGGAAACTATGGAATTGAAAAAAAGAACAGCAACAGAAATTTTGAAACATTGCTGGATGGGCTCAAAAGTAGAGTGAAGATTACAGAAGTTAGCATTATTGTACTTGATCAATAGAATTTGCCAAATCTGAGAGAGAGGGAGGTAATAGACTGAAAAGAAAAAAATGAACAGATCCTTCCTCAGGATATTTTAGGACAATAACAAAAGTTTCAAAATTCCACATGGTCAGAGTCTCAGAAAAAAGAGAGTGCAGCTGAAAAACTTTAAGAAATGATGGCTTAAAATGTCAAAAACTTGGTGAAAAATATAAACCTAGAGAATCTAGAAAATGAGTGAACCACATATATGACAAACCCAAATAAATCTACACCAAGACACATCATAGTCAATCTTTTATAACTAAAGACAAAAATTTTGAAAGCAGTGAGACCAAAATGACACATTGATTATAGGGGAACAGCATTTTAGTGACCATAAACTTCTCATTTGACTAAGGGGGCCATTAGGAAGTGTCATGACATTTAAGTGTTTAAAAAAAGTACTGTCAATCATGAACTTTGTATCCAGCAATACTATCTCTAGTGAATGAAGGAGAAATCAAGACATTCTCAGGCAAAGGAAAGCAAAAAGAATTGGTAGCTAGCAGATCTATGCTGAAAGCAAAGTTAAAGCAGGTGCTTAAAACAGAAAAGAAATGATCAAAGGAGGACTCTGGGAGCACCAGAAAGGAATAAAGTGTAGTAGAAAGAAAACACATGTGGGACATACAATAGGCTATCCTTTTCCTCACGAGTTGTAGAAATCAGATTACATGATTAAAACAAAAATCATAAAACCATCTGATAATCCAGGTGATTTTGTTTAAAAGTGGGAAAGGCAAAGGGACCTAAAAAAGTGAGGTTTCCAAACTTCAATCAAAGTGATGAAACTTGCTACTAGTAGACTGTGACAAATCACATGTGTATACTGTAAATCCCAGAGCAACCGATGAGAAAATTTTACAAAGCAAAACACTCAGAAACACTAGACAAAAATCAAGACGGAACCCTGTAGTGGTCAAAGTAAGGCACAGAAAGGCAAGAGAGGAGGAACAGTTGTATGAGATACAGAGGAAAGAAAAGAAAACAAATAATAAATTGGCAGACATAAACACTAGCATATCAGTAATTACCGTAACGTAAACTGACTAAATACATCAATTAAAAGGCAGATATTGGCATTGTCAGTATGACACATGACCTAATCAGAAAATGTTTATATGAAAATCATTTCAATTTTAATGATATAGGTAAATCAAATGTAAAAAGGATAGAAAACGTCATATCATGCAGACATAAATTAAAAGCAGGTGTGTTTGTCAGGTTTCTCTGCTGTGAAGTTCCCTTCCCCCCTTTCCCTACCGTAACCTTTGGGAGGAACGACCATGGGCAGTCCACATTTAGAGTGGGGAGTTATGCTCCACTTTCTTGAGGGCAGAGTATTTATCTAAACTATTTGGAATTCTTGTGCACAGATTTCTTTTCTCCATTTATTAATTTATTCAGTCATTATTTCTATCAGTATGGACTCATGGATATTTATTTTATACTCTGAGTTATAATCCAGTACTACCTTGTTTTGTTGCTCAAATTTCTACTTTGGCCATTAAAAAAAAGCAGGAGTAACTATATTAATTACATAAAGTAGATTTCATCACGAAGACAATTAGTAGAGATCGAAACAAAACATTACATAATAAAAGAATCAATCCTCCGGGAGGAGTCTCTCCTGATTCCTCCTATCTACCCCTCCTATTGGTGTGTATGGGTCTTTCTCTACGTTTCAGAGCCCTCTGTTCTTACCCCTGTCGGAGCAAACGCCACGCTATTTTGGTGGTTATATTTTTCTATAACTGACTCCAACAGATTGGAAAGCCTGATCTATCTCCACATCCTCAAGAGTCCGGAATAGTACCTAGTGCCCAGCAGGCGCTCAGTAAATACTTGCCTTATGACTGAAATTCAGGCAAGTAAAGGCTGTTTTGATAGGGTCAAGGGAAGGGGCTCTTTACGCCGCGTTCGACAAGTGGCCAACCTGGCTGATGCAATGAGGCTGCTGCTCGGTGACTTACTAGGAAACGAAGGACGGTGGGCACACGCTTGGAAGGCTGCAGGCGCCACGGCCAGAGTGAAGAGCAGCGCGAATGCTCAACTGCGGGGGTGAAAGAGGGCTGGGGATCTTGCCGCCGCCTGTGCAGCCATCGCGGTCGTGGGCGCGCAGCGGTGCCCACCTGTCCAAGGCTAGGTGGGGAGCCACGCGGCAGCGAGGAAGCCGGCGGCGGCCGAGAGGGATCCGGCAAGGCTGAGGCGGAAGCGCTGGTGGCGGCGGTCTCCGAGAGGCGAGCTCGGAAGATCCGCTGCCCTCCCCGAAGCCGCTGGCGCCCGCCCTGTCCCCCAAGGAGATGGACCTGGGCGCGCAGCGGGAGCGCTGGGAGACGTTCAGGAAGCCGCGGAGCCTCAGCTGCGAGGGGAGCGCTGCGTTCCTGCTGGACACCCTCGAGTACCCAGGCCCCGTGCGCTACATCGGGGGCTGCCAGTGCGGCGCGGTTCAATTTGAGCCCGGGCCCCTGCACACCTGTGAGTTCTGGCTCGCAGCTGCAGGCTGTGCAGGAAGCAGCAGCACCGACACTTCTCTTCCTGGCCTAGCGCTTCACGCTCCTCCTGGGCGCCGAGAGCATCGTCACGGATCCACCCCGCACGCACCCGCCCGGCGCTGCACAGCTTCTGCGGCAGGGGTGGGGTGCAGAGTTTCCACGCAGCTGCCTCTGACCCCGGGGTTTACCGCGTTGCCCCATACTGCCTGGACGCGCGCACCGTGCGCAGTGGTGGTCATCGAGGAGGTCGACGGTGGCGATTGGCTGGGGGGAGGTGGGGGAGGGCGGTGCCCACGAAGGAGCACAAGGCCGTCCAGAATGCGTCCACCGAGTGAGCCCCTGCCTCTCCTACCGAAGAGGAGTAAGGACTGGGGCTGCAACACGCCTGAAACGTGCCCAGGGCGCCCCTTGAGGGACGGAGCCACCTCAGTGCTTGTAACAGAATTATTGTATGAAAGAGGTCTGTTTTTAGACTGGTGAACCTGTGATGTCGCTCCAAGCTTCTATCCCTTTCCTTTAAGTGTTTTTCAACAGACTTGCTTCTAATTAAAAAAAAACTGAGCACGCATTTGTGTGTGTAGAAGGATGATCTTCCAATCCAATAAGCAAGTAGTCTCTACTTTTTCAAGTGTTTTACGTCACTCACTTTGATTATTCTGCATACAGTTCTTACAAATCATTTGCAGATTATTCATATATACTGTACGGTTTTGGTGCTATTGCGAACAGGATTGTTTCTAACAGTTGCATCAGGTATGTAGGACCACTACATCCAAACAGTTTTGTAAACCTTTACTAGCACACTTTCTGTTGATCAACTTTGTGTGTGTGTATTTTAGGTAGACACTTTCGCTACTTAGCGATATGCATTATTTTCAGACACATTGTTTATTTAATATATTTTTACATAATATGTTTAAGATTCAGTAGTGTTACATACCTCATTGTGCTTAGTTTTCAAATTATGTTGACATTTTTCTTGGCTTTGTTTTAAAAATTGTCTCTGGGTAGGAGAATGGGGAGACAGAAGAACGAGAAAGATGTCTGTGCACTGTATGCCCTCTGATGTTTTGAAATTCATATCTGGTACATGTGTAAAGTATTCAGAAGTAAATAATAAGTAGAAAAGTATGTGTTTCTATGTTGTATATTAAAAATAAGCATTAATTTATCTGTAATTTCTTGATACCTGAGATTTTTATCAAACAATAGGTGGTGGGTGTCTTTTCCTGTCAAACGGTATGTATTAGCATCATCATTTAATGACTTCATAGAATTAAAAATGTGGATCTTCCATAATGTATTTAACCAACCTCTTCTAATAGATGTTTATCTTTTTTCCACCTTTTCACTATAATAATAATATTTCAAAGGATTAAGGTACAAACAACTATCCTCAGTGTTCTATCACTTGGGTAAAAGGGCCTGGAGCTTTTCCATCTCTCTTTTTCTTGCTGTCTGTCTCTCTTCTGTACATATGTTTCATTAGATGTGCATTCATTGTACACTGAATTGTTTAACTTGACTTACCTATTCAACAAATTAAAACCCTACTAAGTAGATATGTGTTTCCACGTATATTGCAAATAACATGACTGTGCCATCACGCAGAGAAGCTATCATCCTCCAGTCTCTACCCTTCATTATCCATCATCCCCCACCCCAGACTACAGTGAGGGAATTTACAATTTATGACCTGGTTTATCTAAGACGTCCCCTAGTTCCCAAGCATCCTCCTTAGTTCTTTGGAATTTCTTGTCCCAGCCCTTCACCCTCTAGAGGCTGAGTCGAGGTAGAAAAGGGAGAGGTGGAGGGAGAACATGAACATGCTTATATGCCTTAGGAGGTTCAGCCATCTTTATAGTCAGAAAATACCAAATTGCACCTAGAGTTGCACCTATATGGCATTCGATTGCATGGACAGGATCCAGGGAGCTAGAGAAAGAAATGGCTCAAGACTTCATGCTTCTACCACATCAGTGTTTCTGTACAAATATGTGTATATATAATTTTTCTAAATTTCTAAAAGTGACTTTTCTTTCAAAGTGAATATTGACTATTTTCCGCTTCTCTATGTCATGTGCAAATCTTTCATGAGTTTATTTGGTTAAAAACCCATGTTCAAAAGTTTCAGATGGCATTGTTAACTGGCATACAATTTATGGGTCCTTAGGGAGTTTGGCACAGGTTGTGTGTTGTCAGTGTTTTTCCCCCATCTCCAAAGAAGGCCTTAGTATTGCTTTACGTGTTAGCTGTCATTTTTCTTTTGCATAAAATATATAATAAACTTAAAAATTGTATATGAAATGGTTGTCCATGCACCATTAAAGTCATCATGGACACTGACAGTGGTCTGTGTGCCATGCTTTAGGCATTTCTTACTTCAAGGAAAGAGCAAGGACTTTGCATTTGAGCCTGGGCTAAATACCAACTCTTCCACCTACTGCTGTCTAGATTTGTAAAATCTGTAAATACCCACAGTAACCTTCATTGTGAGGATTAAATGAGGTCATGTGTATAATCTCCTGGCACAGTAACTGACACCCTGCAAGCACACAATAAGAATTTGCTATGATTATTGATCGTATTAGATCAGGACATTGATAAACAGAACCAATGTTCATGATTGTACTCAGTTCTAGGATTGAGACACTTTCATGTACGTTCTCTCAGGTGCCATTTTTTGGCCACTTAAAGTGAGAATCTGAGCAGTCCAGTGGTGGGGTAGAAGGAGTAAAGGCCACAAGTCTTCAGGAGGCTAGATGCTCTTTCCCCTTTTAATGGATTCACCAGACAATATCTACCGTTTCTTCTCTGGCCTCCCAGACATGCTCCTGTCCTCATTCATCCAAGCCTCTAACAAAGGAATCACCCTAGATGGAACCTCATCCTACCCCACCTCATACCCTATTCTCTCTCCAGCTTTACTCCACTTTCTGCCTATCGGGTGCCCAGCACTGTTCTCCATGCCTGGATAGAGCAGCGAACAAAAGGCATTCCCTAGGCCCCTATCACTTCCATCTGGCAGATGAGAGAGACAAATAACTGTCAGCTTACAACACAGTTTGTCTAGGGAAACAACAGAGCACTGTGGGAGCACAGAGAAAAGGCCTCTATTCTTGGATCAGTTAATAAACTTTTCTGGGCCTCAGTTTCAGGGTCCTCATCTCTAAAACGGTTACACTGATAATACTTATCTCCTAAGGAACCTAAAGAGACCAGCTATACTCCAGGAGAAACCATTAACTCTGTGTCTTGTGTCAGTCACACATCGGTGTGGAGGGGAAGCATTCCAGGACCCCTGAGAATCTAGACTACCCTGGGACCATGGGTGAGGAACTGGGGAGTGCGGGCAGTATTGGTGCCATTTCCATCTTTTCTTCTATGTCTTCACATCTACCGAAGGGGCTTCTTTTATTTAGTAGGTGTTCTGTGCTATGTGGACTTAAAATTGTAGATTGTAACTCAAGTTAGTCCTCACAGGTCATGCTATAGAAGATGGTACCAGCAGTGGCATATCGCCCTCCGGTGGACGTTGTATGTAATGTCACATTACTGGATGACTGTACTGTAACACTTGAGAAATTCAAAGGTGATGGGTGACACTTTCTTCCTCAGAGTCTCTGGGAAAGAAGTCTAGTAGTGGGATGCTTTCCTCTGCATTAAGTGTTCCAGGAATTAGAACCATGAAGAACAGTATCAAGCAGAAAAAGAGGACCTGTCTCTTTCTCTGTCTCTTTTCATGAAATAGGAAATCTTCCCCAAAATCATTGCTCCTAGATTTTATTTCCAATTTTCTTTTTCTGAGCTGAATAAGATCTTGCTCTATTTAGTACGCTAAGAAAATAGCCTCTATCAGTAAATTTAATCCAGCTTTAACTGTGATATATGAATAGGAAATTGATGTGGATGCATTATTTCTATCTGCTTTTTATCCTTATCCTATGAATTAAGACATCTAGCTGTCATAGTGCCTTTCCTTACACTTGTATGCCTGTCCTGAAGTAGCCTCTGGGATAGATAGTACCTGGTCTCAGTCATTGTGGAGCTCACAGCATTTTGGAGGAGACACACAACAAAACAAGAAACTACAACAAACTGTAATAGGTGCTCATGGTGACGGGGAGATTCAAGAGGTCCTGATAATACATATCAAGACGGGGGCAACCCAGAACTTTTCAAAAGAAAAGACGTGCCATATGAGACATACCAAATAAGTAAGAGTTGGTTAGGTGGAAAGTGGAACTAGAATTTTCCAGGGAGAGGGAATAACATATATGAAGTCTTGGAAGTCTGAGAGAGTGTGATGAATGTGAGGAACAGACTTCTATTCTGGCCTCAATATCAGATCATAAATTATATTTGTTTCTTACTCTCTGTAAACATTTTGAGGGTAAAGACACTAACCAATTTTTTTCTGAACTCCAAGTGCTCAGTACAGCATCTGACATATCAATATTCAATATTTATGTATGTATAAATATACATACATTTACCCTCAAAAAGCCACCAATATGAAGTCACTAAATAGATACCTAAGAAGAGATGTGCAGTTGCACACGGTTAAATAACATTTCCACAATACAGATACAAGAGATGTCAATAACTTCAAGAACATAGATAATAGTAAAAGGTAATAAAATAATTAGGAAGCAAGAAGTTTTGGATATTTTTATCTTTTTTTTAATATAATTAATTTTAGGTTCACATAACTCAATTTTTAATCCTCAGCTCTAATGAGTTGGTATGAGCTTCATACAGCACACCACTGGTCTTGATACCCTTTCCTCCACAGATTCATGAAGCCCTGAGACAGAACCTAACCAGTCCATCACAAAGAGAACCTCATCTTTTACACTCCTTCTCCAGCTGACCTAGAGGACTATAATTAGGATCCAGTTTCCCTAAAATTACCTTTCCTTTAAACCTCAAGTCCCTTACTCTAAACTTAAAGCCTCTAGGAAACCCTGGTTCCAGGCAATTACCATCATCTTTGGGTGTGTTGGGTCAATGCAGAAATGCGTGGTGCTCTGTTCTCTATGGTCTTAATCCTTGTCTTTGTAGAGGCAGTCCTTTACTTCATGGTAAAAGAATGTTAAATGAGCTCTTAGTAACATTTTATTGCCAGGATTTGAATAGGAGAGGAGTGAGGAACTGGGAGAGAGGAAGGGGAAGAGAAGGAGAAAGAGACTGAGTTAGAGAGAGATAGAGATAAAGATGATAGAGATAGAGGTAGAGATAGAGATAGAAAGATAGAGAGAAAGGTAGAGAGAGAGAGATAGAGATAGAGGTAGAGAGAGAAATAGGAGTTAAAAGTAGGCTGGATATTTGTTACAATTCCAGCAACGTCAGTATTTCTGGATTTGAAAAAATTTTGTATGTAAATCCTCCTTTTTTTCTAGGTGAGAACTATACTATTTAATAAAGAACTGTGTAGCTATGAGGATTAAGTCAGATAGTAGATCTGAAACACTTAGATAAATAGTTCCTGGTAGGTCTTAAGTGCTAAGATCAGAGCGCCCTGGTTTGAATCTTGACCCCTTTCTTTACTGGCTGTGTGTTTCTGTGCAAGTTCAATAGCTCCTGAGTCTCAGGGGGTTTTTTTACCTGTAAATGGGGCGCAATAACAGTACCTACCACATATCGTTGTTCTAAGGATTAAAATGGATGTTGGAACATAGTTAGCCCTCAAAAATACACCTCTCATCCTAATTATTATTATTTCTGACCCGAGGCAAACCCCTTACTAATCTACTGTGTTGGCGGACTGTGAGCTTCCTGGAGCTAGGGAGACCATTACATTGTTAGATCAATATCTAATCTGTTGTAAAGATTTCTGTTTGTCCTGTCTGCATGGATCAGGTTGCATTTAACTATTTCTCACTCCCATTTTCTGACCAGAAAAATGTGTATCAGTAATAATGCCTAATACATGTTGATAGCCCTGTGCTAACCCCCGATGCTCATACAATGTACAAGACTAATACATGAGTCTGCTATGTACAGCAGTAATTTCTGTTCTTCCTGGTAACCCTGGGAGGTAGGTTTTATTTTCTCTAATTTACACATGAGTAAACAAGCTTAGAGGAGTTCAGGGTAGTGTCCAGAGTCTCAAAACCAGTAAGTGGTGATCAAGAGTATGTTATAAATCTAGGTCCTATACGCTCCACCCTAATCCAAACTGCCTTCAGCTTACCTGTGTAAGAGGTCAATATGTACCGTCTTCCCAACTGGGCTATAGGATCATTATAGGCAGAGAACATGATTTAGCATTCTCTTGCGCCCCTGGTACCCAATTTAAAGTTAAGCACATAGTAGGTGCGCATGAAATACCTGTTGACTAGTTTATCAGGACTCAGTTTGTGCTTGAAATTTGACATAATCGGACAAGACTGAATCTGTTATGATATCACAGGTAGAGAAAGAATGTGTCTGTCAAAAGTACTCTCTACCATTTTTCTGCTCTCAGAAGCTGTGTGAGTTGGTGAAAGAAACTTGAAGCACTGGCTATTTAATCAGATAATTGTTCCAAAAAATCAGGGATCCTCACACTGTTTTACTTGCATAACCTTGCTTTTAATTCAAAACTATTACTTGCCATTAATTGCATGTATAAAGTTAAATAAAATAAATAACGTAAGAGTATTACGGCATTTACTTTCATTTATTTGATTCATCCGCAACGTGCTAAGCACTTACCTGGTTATGATAATTAATCCTCAAGTAGCATTTTATTTATTTTTTATTTTTTTAGATTCTGTGTCAAGTAGTATTTTAAAGTGAGCATTGTTTGTATTTTGTTCATTTTCTGTCTACTCGAACTAGAATATAAACTCCAATAGAGCAGGAACATTGTCAGTTTTCTTCACTGCTGAATCCCCAGTACCTACAGGGGTGCCTAGTCATTTTAAGTGAATAATAAATACTTGTTACATGAATAATCTGATCTATGAACCAGCTTTGGAGACAAAGTCCATCCTAAGCAAGGCTCCTTTCTGAATTCTGAGTAGCATGCCAAGTGGCCAAGTTACGTCGCAGGGAGTCCCAGAGTCCAGAAGAGCCAACACAACCAAGACTGCAGTCTTCCTGATTTAGGCAGACCTGGGATGGAATTCTGCCTGTCACACTTGCAAGTTGCGTGACGTTGGGATTGTTTTACAACTACTCTTAACCTGTTTCCTCCTCTACATAGCTGTAGAAAATTTACAAAAGCTCTTGTTCATTCATTCAAGAAGCATCTATTGAATGTCCCCTATGTTCCTGTCATGGGTACTGGGAACAATAAGAGAAATAAATGCATTTTCTGGCCTCTGGAAGGTCACAGTGGTAAGACAGACAAGTTACCAGTGTTTACAGCACATTGCGATTAGGGCTCTGACAGGGACATTATAGCGTGCCACTGGCAGATGTAGTAAGAGAAGCTGTTGCTGTTCACATTCTTCCAATATTTCTGGTAATAAAGCCATACTAAAAGGCCTCCAGCCTGCCTCTAGAATCATCTGTGTATAAAATTTAATATGGTAGAGACAGTGAGGAATCATTTCTGGCGCAGCTCTATCCAAGTGTAGCTCAAAAACTCAAATGACAGCAAAAGTCACAATGGAGCAAAATATACTTTCCTCTGTGGAGATTATCATCAATGTTGCCATATTAACAGTTTCCATAGACCTCTATGATGCAAGAAAGAAACTCCAGGATAAGCATCATCACTTTGGAACAGAAGAAGCTCCTGTTCAGAAATACAGCACAAGAAATTGGACAGAGTGCTACTCTGGGCTAGACATGGTTCTGGGAGTTTTTAGGACACAGAGATGATGCACACAAGACTCCTGCCCTCTGGGAGCTCACAGTCTAATAAGGAAGAAACATAAACAGATCATGTCACTGAGTACATTTTTTTCTTTCCCAACTACTCTGAGAGGTATTTATCAATACCTACCCTCTGCCTTCTACAAATGAGAGAACAAACTGAAAGGTGTTAGGTAACTTGGGTAGTAAGTGATGGAGCTGGGACTCACATCCAGGTTTGTCTGTCTCCAAAGCTAGACCTTTATCCACTCACTATGACATTTCACTTACATTATAATTGTTGAGATACACCTGTCCTTCCTCATGAGCCATGCATTATGCTTCCAATTGGGTTCACACATGGAAGATCTAGGCACCCGTCAGGAAAGACTATCCCTGTAAAGTACTAGGTCAGTCTCAGAATTACTGCTCTGAAACCAACAGGCCTGTGTGTCAACTACCTCACTTTATAGTGAGTCAGGAAGCAGAAGCCAGTATGAAAAGTGACAGCAGAGCCAGAGGCAGTGTACATTTAAGTTCTGAACTAAAACTGATGGCATTGTTACAAGTGGGAGCTTGGGGTACTGTAAACTGCACGGAGCACTGGAGTCAGACCAATCTAGCGACGAAAACTGACTACACTACTATTGAGCTCTATGTCCCTGATCAAGTTATGCCTTTTTACAGCCTGATCACACCCATCCCTCAGCCTGGTGTTTAGAGGCCTTACTCTGTGTTTCCAGAGCCTCTTCTTCTTACCCCTGTCAGAGCCCTTGTCAAAATGTGTGATAATGACATTTATGTATAACTGTCTGTCCACTAGACTAGAAGGATTTGTAGCCTTGGCTTGTTTCCTCTCTGCGTCCAGAAAGCCCAGTCGTGGTACACACACATGTTCAGTAAACGTTTATTGTGTGACCAAACCCTTAGTAAAGGATAGCTATTATCCCACCACTGTACTCAAACTTCCTTTCAGTTAGCGGGAGATTTGTGGTTTTCATCCTCACCCTGTGTTTAGAACACTCCAGACCTTCGACTCCTGACTTATGCTTCTTAATGAATCTTGGTGAACTTGTTATTACCTATCCACTAATCTGACCTCAGGGTGACAGCACATTAGAGGACTTATTGAAACTTTCCCAAACACAAACTGTGTGATACACAGTGAGTCTCCAATAAATCCTTCTTGGGTAAATAAACTATTGAATTAATACAAGCCTGCCAATTGTATTATTTTATTTTAGAATTTAAATTTATAGATAGCATTTTGGCAATTAAATCCTGACAGAATTAAATTCATGAACCCAATGATTAGTGAAACTGTCAACATAAACGAACGTTTTCACACTCACAAAGAGATCTCTCTTCTGGTTTTCCTCCTACTCCTTTGGCCACTCCTTTCCAATCCATTTGAATTAATCCTTTTTTCTTGGTATCTGTCTTCCTGTTGTACCAGTTGAAGACTTTAAAAAATTTTTTCATTGAGGTCATATTGGCATATAACATTGTGTAAATCTCAGGTGCACCTTGTTACATATCAGGTTCTGTACAGACTGCACCATGTTCACAATCAATAGTCTAGTTTTTATCTGTCACCATGTATACGTGCCCCTTTACCCCTATGGCCATCCCCCCACCCTCTTCCCCTCTGGTAACAACCAATCTGTTTCTCCTTGTCTATGCATTTGTTTATTTATCTAGGTGAAGACTTTTAATTCATCTCCTATAGTCCTATTTTTATGCTGTCCTGTGTATGCATTGGCCTCACCCACTAGACTCCAGGAAATCCAGACTGAAATACAGTAAGCATCATCAAGTGTTTGTTGAAACCTCTCTTCCAATCTGGAATTAGTAAAGTAGGTACCACAATCTGGCTGTTGTGTATTGGGTGCCAAGTAAAGTCTTCTATTGCACTATGAGGTATTGAGGGAAAGGAGAATTCTGACTCATTTTTCAGTGTCATTCCTTATTGTAGCTAGCACAGTCCAGACCACAGGACATAACTTGGGTTAGTATTTCTCAGGAGTCATTCATTCACACTTTTAAGATTGTTGACAAATCTTGATACCACTGTGCTGTTTTTTCCTAATATTTTCAATAAAACTGAATGACTTTTAAGATCGAAATGGAAAATCAGGGTAACTTAAAGATAACTGTAAAAATAAATACAATAACATTTTTTAAAGTTCTTTACATTTTAAATTTTAAAATGAAATTGAAAAAATGAAATGAATAGATTTCCATACTACTAAACATTCCACATGTATTCTCTCATCTAATCCTTATAAGACAACTCAGAAAGCATAACACCACTTCCATTTTTCAAGATGAGTAAACTGAGACCTTAGAAGTTAGGAGACATGCACAAAGAAACGGAACTGCTATGCCACAGACTTAGGATGGAAACTTCCAGTCATATGATGTCAAAGCCCACAAAGATTGCTGAGCAGGCAGCGTAGGCAGTCCTCAGCTTAATTACCTATCAACAATTCTCCCTTTTCTTTTCTCTCTGACACAGCTTGTGGAATTTACATCCCATCTCCTCTCAACATTATCAGTCAGTTTCTCATCCCTGAGACTTCTCCCAAGATTCTGTGGCAAAATGCTCAAGACACCCAACGAGATTAAGTATGGCCTTTTAATTCCTGAAATGTAGTTATATTTTCTGTCTTTTGGGGACAGGTCAATTTGTTTGAACAATTTCTGAGAGACAAAAAAATCACTGCTGTTTATAGTGTCCTGCTGTGATCCAAAATACTGTGTCCTGAGGAGAGTTCTTTATTGCAGAAATGGTTTCTGGTAGAAAGAATGAAAATCAGAAACTTAGAGTTTGCTTCTGTAAAACTAGATGGCAAAGGGGAAGGACAGAGGGGCAGCTTCTACCTTGGGGAAACAAGAAGTCTGATAAGGGATAGAGGATGTAGAGAGAGAAAGAAATTGGGCAACTGCCAATAGGGAAAGAAATCTGGGGAAAAGACCAGAGATATTCAGAGAAAAACTATGGTGATTTTCCAAGGAGTGTGCGATATCAACATCCTTCCCCATCATCTCACAAAGGCCTTGATGTGGCTGTGATATGCTATATGTTTCCTACCAAATAAAAAACACATATAGTAATGTTAAATTTTTAATGTCCAAGTAGCACTAAAATTATTGTGGGTGTTATCAGTTTTCTGTGTTCCACACTTTTGGAAGCTCCTACTTTCAGGAAAGAGAAAGGGCTTTGAAGTTAGACAGGCCTGGATTGGAAAGTTGCACATGAAGGTGGTGGAAGAGGTTTGCAAACAGTTAATCTTGTCTATAATTAGGCATTTTGCATTTCGCAGTCTGAGATAATCCCTCAGTCCTGGATTATGGCATCCTTTACATAGAGTTGATGAATAGTACATGCCATTCAAGGAAGAGCATTCACACTGTGCCTGTGCTAGCCACACATCAATGTGGAGGGAAGCATGCCAGGACCCCTGGGGTCCTCAGGCCAAGGATGGGGGAATATAAGGCTGGGGGCAGGATCATTGCCATTTCTGTCTTACCCTTTTTGTCCACAAATCTAAGTCTTGGACCTATTTTACATTTAGGTGCTCTGTGTTATGAGGACTTCTAATAAATAATAGATTGTAAATGATTCACATTTACTCTCACTGGACAATAGCAGATGATAACAGCAGTGGAATAGCGACCTCCAGAGGAAACTGGAGGAAACTGTACAATCCTGGATAGATTCCCTGGGAAGCTGGCCTCTTGGCTGGCTCCTTTTCAGCGTGTCTGGAAGGATTGCCTGACATCCTCAGATAGTTGATGACTGTCTCCAGAAAGTCCAAGAAATGAGCCTTCTGACATCAAGATACTTCACTTAGGATGCTTTCCTCTGCAATAAAAGTTCCAGGCATCAAGTCAAGGCACAACTACATCCAGTGGAAAAAGAAGGCTGGCCTCTCCTGTATGTCTCTTTTGAGGAGCAAGAAAACCCTTTCCAGGAATCTCCTGCCCCCAAATTCGATTTCCAATCACATTTTTCCAAGCCTGAATACGATCTTGGTCCATTTGTGATATTAGTAATGAGCTTCCATCGTCTTCCCCCCACTAAAAATTCAACTCCTTTATTTGTGCCCTTTCAAATAGTTCTAGTCTGTGTTGGATAATGAGGAAATAATCGGGACAAAGTTTTATATTGGTTTTTGAGATCTAAATGACATAGATTTTTCCCAAACCTGCCTGCCAGGCAGCATGTTAGATTCTGGGATGCAAAAATGAGTAAGGCAGACAGAGTTTGTGATTTCTACTAAAAGAAAGAGAAAACAAAAAAGAAACTACAGCAAAGTGTGTAAGTTCTCTTTGAGACACAAGACGCTCAGGATACTTTGATACCACGAGGATGGAAATCTCTCCTAGTTTAAAGTGGCGTCCTGAAGGAAGAGATTTATAAGCCAATACCTGAAGAGACAACAACAGACACACAGACAGGGTGCAGGGTGAGTTGTCCAGATAGTGGGAATAGCATATCTGAGGCCCTGAAGGTCTGAGAGAGCTTGGTTCACACAAGGAACAGATTTCTATCCTAGCTCTGATATTAATACACTGGGCTTGTTGGCTTATACGGCATCCTTTCCTCCCCATATAAACCCTATATCACGAGAACCCTGTTGTTTTGATTTTTTGAATATCAAGTGCCCTAATCTGGGAATGGGAACAGGGAGGCTAGGGACGTGGTATAGGAGGGAGACTTTAACATATACCTTCTGTTATTTGCTGATTTTTTAATTCTATGAGAGTACTATAGAATCAGAAATAAAATAATTGAACATGCAATTACTTCACATGGTAGCAAAACCAAAACATAACAAAATGCACATAAACCTGGGGAAATATAGCATCTGTAATGCCATCATCAGAGATGTCCACAGTCAACCATTTTTGTGTGTTTGTGTATTTTTCCAAACTTCTGACTATACATGTGCATGTACATACATGTGCACACACATACACACACACACAAACACACACATTTCTCTTTCAAAAGCTGCTTTTTTCATTTGGCCTTAGAAGATGAATATATTTTTATGTCAAATAATATATGCCTGCATCATCACTTTTAGTGTCTCTGGGATATTCAATTTTATGGATATAGCATAATTCATGTAATCACTCCCCACTTTGATAAACATTCAGAGTTTTTTTTCTGGTTGTCTGTGGTTACAGTGGTAATTCCAAAGAGCAATTTACAAAACAGTGTGTACACTGTGCTACCACTTAGGCAAAAATGGATAGGGAATCTACTGATCAATACACTTAATTCACTTGGATAGTAACTGAAATTTTTACCAAATGAATGTTACGACCTATTTTTTTAAATCCATAAAAATTCAAGATAACAGTCATTTATTGCCACATGAGCATACTATAATAGAAATAACCTATAAAGCCTGTTACAGAGAGAAGCCCACTCCCTTCAACCCTTCCACTCACCTCTACCTCCAGGTCCTGCCGGCCACCCAAAGAATTAAAAAAACAGGTTCTCCAACCCATCCCTTTACTGTAACTTCATGTCCAGTGCCCTGTAACCTCCTGTACTTTTTCCTCATGAATCATCTGTCATCAACAGTCACCATCCTAGGAGTGGCAGACACTGTCAAGTGCCAAGGCCCCTAGTGTTTGGGGGGATCCCAAGAAGTAGTGATGTATTTTGTGTAGGGCAGAAATAATTAAGCCATCACACCCATCACACAGAGAAGCCCACCTTCTCTTTACACCCTGCCGCGTACTCTCTACCCTCCATTCCCTCCCCTTTCCCCATTCCTGCCTTAACAATGAATTTAAGACACATTTCCCCTAATACATCCCTTCCCCTCCTGGTAACCTGACAACTAAGACATTTTGTTTTCAGGAATAACTTGCTACAATCAATCACTTCCACTTTCTGGAGAGCCCCCAAGGGTTGTAGCCACTCTAGCATGCCAGGAGGGCTCTTTGTCTCTGTAGTTTTAACCCTTTCTCTCCCAGAGTGTCCATTTATTTTGAGGTTGTGGTCAAAGAATGTCAAAGGAGCATCTGAATTTAGAAGTGTGCAATATCACATAGCATGGATTTGATGGACTAAGGTAAAGAGGGAAAGAGAGGTAAAGAGAATGGCTTAATAGGGGAAAGTGTTGTGTTCCTACTATGTCTGTATTTCTGTATAAAAATGTCTTTCTGTTTCTTCTTTACACAAATGAGGAGGAAATAGTGTACTGTAGTGGGCTAAAATCATGGATACTAGGACCAGACTAATGCTTGGATTCAAATCTCAGCACCACCATTTGCTAGCTGTGTAAATTGACTAAGGTCTTTCATTTCCTCGTGTGTGCTAGTATATAATATATAAAATAAAATTACATACTATAATATATATTTATAATCATATATAAAGTTATGTACTATACTATAATATAGTATATAAAATAATAGTACCTACATCACAAGGTTGCCGTGAGAATTAAGTTAGTCCATAAACACGAAGTACTTAAAACAATGCTGGCATATCCTAAGTGTTCAATACGTGTTCAATATTTCTGTGCAAATCAGCTCAGAGGTAATTGTTTTAGAATGAGCGTTCAGAGGTTTCAGACATCCTTGTTTGCTTAACACAGTACCCTCCAGAATGGAAACAAACATCCCCAGTGTTGAATTTATGAGATTCTTTTGCTGTAACATATGTGTGTGTGTGTGTGTGTGTGTGTGTATCCAGGCTGCCTGGAATGGATGAATATACACTAGCAAATTTTAAAAAATTATTTCTGTGTTTCCTGCCTGAATCTGTCCTGGAGCTACACATTTTGTCAATAAAATTTCCATGCTCCAGTATAATATTTAGAAAAAATATAATAGAACCCTGGATTCCAAGTTCAGTGAAGTAGAATGGATACTGGGAAACAGAACTATATTGTTCTTTAAAAGTACATTTTATGCTTAACCACTGATTTCCACTTGCATCTTGCCTTTGGATGTGAGAGATCATTTTGTTTAAAAAGCAAGTTTTCATGACTGTGTTTAGCTGTGGTTAGCAGTGTTCCAACAAAAGAGAAAGAGATAAAGATTTTAAATTGCAATATATCAAAAAGTAGTGAACATCAGAACTATTCTCAAAGAGGCTATTGTAGAGAGTGAGGTGGGGCAGACTTACAACATTTAAACTTGTTTTAAAATTCTAGTTCAAGGACTTAAATATTGGGAAAGAAGTCAGGATGCCCCCAAAGAGAAAACAAAACACAGGTATGGGGAGGAGGCATCTGCTTTAGATTCATTGTAAATGGATATTTTTTCAAATTAGCTTTTAATGTTGGGGAAGTTAAATATGTATTTTTAATTGTTTGAAAACGAGAAAATATTTCATTGTGCTGCTAAGTACAATATTTTTGCTAATGCAGTTAAGAATCTGAGTGCAATGGACCATTTTCCATTTTACCACATGTATATAAATACTCAATTTTGGATGATAACAGAAATTCAATTATATTAGAACCGCTGAGATATAGAAGTCTTTACTCCTAAGATAGTCATCCACACCCAATACAATTTTTACTGAAAAATACAGGCACCTCACATGGCATAGGATCCTTGTAAGGTATTCTTGATCAAAACTAAAAGGCTCTTCTCTGAAACCAACAAGATTTGGCTCTATCTTTCCAAATTTCCACTGGTGAACAAGGAGCATGCAACCTGAGCAACAAAAGTAAAGGACACTATAAGAGGGATGGGTACCTTACAGAGTTTAAAGGACTTGGGAAACGGAGCTGTTTCTTCTGTTCTGCCCTTCAAATAAGGTCCATTATTCAGAGACATCAGCTTCCTAGAAAGAGCTGTCATCTGGGAAAGAAGAGGTGATGTCCTACCTGAAGGCTTGTGACACTCAGAGCTAGAGAGAATTTTCATCCACAGAATTCCCCTATGGTGGCATGGGTGATTAAAAATCCAAGAGTAACTCTATCTTTCTGGACAGAGGACTGGTTGAAGGGGCCCTTGGGAACCAGAGAATTTGAGGATGGGAATTTTGGAGAGGAGAGTGCATAAGAAAATTCTGTGAATGAATCTGTATATATTTCAGGCTTATTGTTAGGTTTCACATGCACAGGATAGACCCAAAGCAGAATAGTAAGATATTTTGAACTTAACTATACCATAAACCACCACTCAAATCTCAGACTAAATCCTGAGAGGTGCGTGTGTGGGACAGTCAAAGCAGCATAGCAATTCCTTTCTAAACTGAACTGAAAATAGAATAATCACTCAAAGAAGGTGAGACAGAACTTTTAGTTTAAACCTAACCAGGTTGATTCTAGCTAAACCAACCAAATAAACAAAAAAGTATTCTCCAGAGGATATTAGTAGAACCTAGAGTCTAACAACATAATATTCAAAATACTATAAAACTCTAAACAAGAATACAATCCAAAATTATAATACATATCAAGAATGAGGAAAATTTGAAAAAAAATGCAAGGGAAATGCAACATGTGCCAACCCCAAGGTGACCCAGATATTGGAAATGTCAGACAAAGGTTTTAAAGAAGCTGTTACAACCATGTTGCATGGGGCCAGGGGTATTGAAGGTAAATGCTGTTGAAATGAAAGGAAATATATACATGTTTTAAGCATAAAAATATAACTTATTTTTTAAAAAGTACAATGGAAATTTTATAAATCAAAAATACAATATCAGAAATTTGAAAATTCACTAGATGAGTTCAATAGAAGAATGAAAATGATACAGATTCACTAACTTGAAATCAGATAAATAGAAATTATCCAATCACATGAGCAAAGAGAAAAAAGATTGAAATAAAATGAGCAGAGACTCAGAAATTGTGGTGTTCACTGGAATCGCAAAAGGATAGGAAAAAGATATTAGTACAGAACACATATTTCAAGAAATAATTGCTGAAACTTCTCAAAATAGGTGAAAGACATAAATTTCCAGACTCAGGAAGCTCAGTTAACTCCAAAGATTGTAAACAAAGAAAATCCTGCCCATAGAAATTATAATAAAACTTCTAAAAACTAAAGATTTAAAAAAAACCTTGAAAATGGCCAGGAAAAAGTAACACAATGCATATAAGGGGATAATGATTCAAATAATGGTACACTACTCCTAGGAAACCATGGAGGCCAGAAGACAGTGGAGCAATATCTTTAACGTTCTGAAAGAAAATAACTGTCAACCTAGAGTTCTACATCCAACAAAAATATCATTAAGTAATAATAATTAAACAATGATATTCTCAGATAAAAGGAATACTAATAGAGTTTGCTGCTAAAAGAGCTAGTCTAAAATAAATGCTAAGTAAAGTTTTTCAGACTGAAGGAAAATGATAAGAGCAGAAAACTTTGAACTTCAGAATGAAGAAAAATAAATAGAAATGGTAAATGTCTGGATAAATATAATGGACTATTTTTCTCCTCAAGTTTTTCAAAATATGTCTTGACGTAATTGCTATTTATAGAATGCCCCAACTAATAACAGTAGATTGAACAGTCTTTTCAGATTTACATTGAACCTTAAGGAAGATAGGCTTTTATCTAGGCTATAAAAATCTTAACAAATTTAAAAGAATAGGAAAAAATAAGATAAATTCTTCAACCATAACATAATTAAACCAGAAGTTAATAACAGAAAGCTATCTGGGAAAATCTCTAAATATTTTCAAACAAAACTACACACTTATAAATGATCCATGACTCAAAAAGGAAGTTTCAAGACAAATTTTAAAATATTTGGAGCTCAATAAAAATGAAAATGTAACATTTCAAAATTTGTGGGATATGCAAGATGGAGCAGCCCCACATACCCTTAAGGTCCTCCTTCTTACAACTAAAAATCTCCAGACATAATACTACAAACATGAAAACACGTGAAAGGTGGAAAAAAGTCAGGCTGCCTAAGGACCTTCAGATTCAAAGAACAACACGGGTACTGATTTCCTGAGTTCCTTTATTGACTCCATTATATTGCAGACAGACAGAGCTCTGCAGATGCCTCCAACCTAGAACTTCCATCAGGCATAGACAAAATGCTCCAAGAAAAGCTCTTGCTCTTAGCCAAAGGACTGGAAAAGGATGGCCTAACAATATAAAACCTTTTTGGCAACAACAGCCCTACTCCAATCAAACACCAAAGTGAAAACTGCACCTCCTTCCCCCCGATATTGGCAGCCCTCTAATTCCCCAACCCACTGGAATTGGTGAAGCTGAGCAGGGAGTTAATGTTCTATCTTTCATCTGGCAGAAGCAAGCAGTGTTCTCATTGCCCCACTGAATAGTTTCAGCATGCTAAGAGGAAAACTGATCTTCAACTTCCACTTGAAGAAAGCAGGTAGTGATGTTCTAATAATTCCCATGCAGAGATTGTGTCTCTGGATGGGGTGAGGTGGAGCTGATCTCCCATCCCTCACTTGGTGGAAGCAGACAATACAGATTCCCCTACCAGAGCAGTGTTAGTGGGGACCAGTAGTGAGCTGAGCATCTAACAAAACCACATACTCTAAACAGCCAATGAGTCAAAGAAAAGAATCATAAGTGAAATTTAAAGATGCTTTGAAATGTATGAAAATTAAAACACGACATACCAAAACTTATGTGATGCAGTGAAAACACTGCTCAGAGAGAAATTTATTGCTGTAAATGCCTACACTAGAAAAGAAAGAGCTCAAATCAATAACATAACTTTCCACCTTAAGTAACTAGAAAACAGAAGAGAAAACTAAATCCAAAACTAGCAAAATGAAGGAAATAATAAAGATTAGAGATAAACAAAAGAGAAAACAAAATAGAGAATCCATGAAATCAAAATTGGTTTTTGAAAGATAAACCACATCAACAAACTTAGATTGACTAAGAAAAAAAGAAGACTTAATTTACCCAAATCGGAAATAAAAGTAGGGACATTTCTACACACCTTTACAGAAAGAAAAAAGATTATAAGAGAACATTATGAAGAATTGCAGTTCAACAAATTAGATAATATATATGAAATGGGAAGATTCTTAGAAACCCGTAAGTTACCAAAACAGACCCAAGAAGAAACAGAAAATCTGAATAGAGCTGTAACAAGTAAGGAGAGTGAATTAATAATCAAAAATCTCCCCACAAAGAAAAGCCCAGTACCAGACAGTTTCACTGGTGAATTCTACCTGACATTAAAGAACTAACACTGATCCTTCTCAGAACTTTCTAAAATACAGAAGAGAAGGGAATACTTCCTAATAGTAAAACCAAAAAACTACATGCCAAAAAAAAGAAACTTAAAGACCAGTGTCACTTATGAATATAGATGCAAAAATCCTCAACAAAATACTAGCAACCTGAAACCAGCATCATAATAAAAAGATTATACACCATGATCAAAAGGATATTATCCCAGGAATGCAAAGATGTTTCAACATACAAAAGTCAATCAATGTAACACAGCACATTAATAGAAAGAAGGAAAAAATAACCCAATATGAACATTTCAATTGATGCAGAAGAAGCATTTGACAAAATCAAACTCCCTTTCAAGATAAAAAACACTCCACAAACTAAGAATAGAGGGGAATTATTAAATGGTATAAAGGGAATTTATGAAAGTCACACAGCTAACATCATACTTAAGGGTGAAACACTGACGGATTTCCCCCTAATATTACTAACAAGACAAGGATGCCTGCTTTGGGCACTTCTATTTAATATTTTACTGGGAGTTTTAGCCAGAGCAATTAGGCAAGAAAAAGACATAAGTGGTATCCAAATTGGAAAGGAAAAAATAAAACTATCTCTATTCACAGATAACATAATCCTCCTAAAAGGAAATGCTAAAGAATCCACCATAAAATTATTGGAGCTAATAAACAAATTTTGCAAAGTTGCAGAATACAAGATCAACATGCAAAAAGCAGTGTATTTCTATACATTAGCAATGAACAATCAGAAAAGTAAATTAAGAAGACAATGCCACTTACAATAGCATCAAAAAGAATAAAACCCTTGGGGATACATTTAGCCAAAGTGGTGAAAGACTCCTACACTGAAAGCTACAAAACATTACTGAAAGAAATTAAAAACCTAAATAAATGGAAAGGCATCACTTATTCATGGATTGGAAGATGTAATATTATTAAAATGGCAATACCGCTGAAAGTGATCTACAGATTCAATACAATCCCTATCATAATCCAGATAACCTTTCTTGCAAAAATGGAAAGGCTGATCCCACAATTAATATTGAATTTCAAGTCACCCCAAATAGTCAAACCAATCTTGAAAAATAAGAATAAAATTACAGTACTCACACTTCCTTATTTCAAAATTTACTACAAAGCTCCAGTAATCAAAACAATGTGGTACAGGCAAAATGATAGACATATAGATCAATGGAATAGAATTGAGAGTCCAGAAATAAATCGAAACATCTACAATCAATTGATTATAGATGCCAAAGGGGCTAAGACCATTCAATCAAGAAAGAATAATCACGGCAACAAATCATGCTTGGGCAACTGGATATCCACATGGAAAAGAATGAAGTCGGAACTTTACATCACACCATATATATAAAAAGTATCTTAAAATGGATCAAATGCCTAAATATGAGCTAAAATTATAAAATTCTTAGAAGAAAATACAGAGATAAATCTCTGTGCCTTTAGATTTGACAGTAATTTCTAGGACACAAAAACCAAGCATAAGCCTAAAAATTAAATAAATAAATTGGACTTCAACAAAATTAAAAACATTTGTGCATCAAAGGAAACTATCAAGAGAATATAAAGACCACCTACAGAATTAGAGAAGATATTTGTAAATCATATATCTGACAAGGGTCTAATATCCAGAATGTGACAAAGTATCCTTACAACTCAACAATCTCAAGACAATCAAATTAAAAAATGGACAAAGAATGGAATAGACATATGCCCAAAGAAGATATACAAATATCCAGCAAACACGTTAAATATGTTCACTATCATTAGTCATTAGGGAAATATAAATCAAAACTACAATGAAATACCACTTCACATCCACTAGGATGGTTATAATAATAATAATAATAGTAATAATAATAATAAAAACTCAGAAAATAATTTGTGTTGATGAGGATGTGGATAAATTGAAACCTTCATATATTGCTGAGGAGAATCTAAAATGGTATAGCTAAAGTAGGAAACAGTTTGGTGGTTCTTCAAAAATTAAATACAGAATTACCATACAACTTAACAATTCCACGCCTAGGCATACATTCAAAAGAACTGAAAACAGGCGTTCAAACAAAACTTTTATAAGAGTGTTTATAGCAGCACTATTCAGAATAGCCAAAAGGAAGAAACAACCCAAATGACCGCCATTGGTTGAATGGATAAACAAAACATACTATACCCATACAATGAAAAGTTATTTAGCCAAATAAAACAATTAAGTACTGATATATACTACAACATGAATAAACTTTGAAAACACGCTAACTGAAAGAAGCTAGACACCAAAGACCACATATTGTATGATTTTATTTATATGAAATGTCCAGAATAGGCAAATTCATAGAGATAGAAAGCCAGATAGTGGCAGCCAGGAGCTGGTGGGGAGAGGTGGGATGGGAGTGACTGCTTAATGAGTATGGAGTTTCCTTTTAGGGTGATGAAAATGTTCTGGAACTAGATAGTAGTGATGGTTGTTCAACATTATGAATATGCAAAACGCCATTGAGTTGTAGACTTTAAATGGTAAATTTTAAATTATGTGAATTTCATTACAATAAAAATCATGAATCGAGGTAATCCACCATGTCAACAGGCGAAAGAAGACAAATAATATGATCATATCAATTGATGCAGAAAGAAAGCATTTGACAATATCCAACGCCCATTCGTGATAAAAACTCTTAGTATACTAGGAATGGATGGGAACTTTCTCAACTTGATAAACAGAATCTACAAAAACATCATATTGAACAGTAAAAGATCCAATACTTTCTCTCTAAGACTGAAAAAAAAGCAAGGATGTCCACTTTTAACACACTCATTAAACATAGAATTGAAAGTTCTAGCCAACACAAATAAAATGGAAGAAAAAGTAATAAATTTATGCAGATTGAAAAGGAAGAAATAAAGCTGTCCCTTTTAAAGATAACATGATTTTCTATATAGAATATCCAAAGAATGTACAAAAACTTCTAGAATTAATAAACTTGTAAGATACAACACCAACTCACAGACATCTATGTCATTTGTATATACTAACAAAGAACATGTGTAAATTGAAATGAAAAATAAAATACTTCTCACAGTAGCTCCAAAAAAAGGAAAAACTACTTTCATATAAAATCAACAAAATGTGTAGAGAATGTGTATGCTAAAAATACAAATGCTAATGAAATAAATCAAAGAAGATCTAAACAAGTGGAGACATACCACGAGTTAGAAGACTCAACATAATAATGATTTCAATTTTCTCCAAAATGACAGGTAAGTTTAATGTAACTCTTGTGAAAATCCCAGGATAGATTTTTGTAGACATAGATAGCTTATTTTAAAATTTATATGAAAAGGCACAGGGCCAGCCCAGTGCCATAGTGGTTAAGTTCAGCGTGCTCTGCTTCGGTGGCCTGGGGATCCAGGGTATGGACCCATACCACTCATGCTGTGGCGGTGACCCACATATAAAGTGGAGGAAGATTGGCACAAATGTTAGTTCAGGGCTAATCTTCCTCAGGAAAAAAAAAGGCACAGACCAAAGAATAGCTAAAACAACCTTGAAAAGGAAGAATAAAGTTTTGGAATCATTTCACTAGAAATCAATTGTTATCGTATAGCTACAGCAATCAAGACAGTGTGGTATTAGTGGAGGGATGGACACACATATCATTGGAACAGAATGGACAATCCAGAAATAGACCCATGCAGTATGTCCAACTGATTTTTGAAAAAGGTACAATAGTAATTCAATGGAGGAAGCATGGCCTTTACAATAAATGGTGCTGGAGTAATTGGATATCCATAGACAATGAAATGATGGCTGAATAAGATGTCCTTTGCCCATACCTCCCTTAACAACAACAATTTGGCATCCATCTACGGACAAAAATACCTTTGTGGGAGCTATTTAACCCAGCACCAAACACCAAGGACCAGAGAGAATGCTTGCTCACCTGTGCATTGGGTAATAGGCATACAGACCTGAGTCCTGGCTTTGGACCCTGCAGTGGCCCCTGGACCGGTTCCAGCACCTCTCAGCCATGCTCTAGGAGCTCTTGGAGAACATTGTCTTAGACCATCATCCACAAAGACAGAGCCTTTGTGGAAGTCCAGGAGTCCAGCAGAAGTTCCAGCACACTGTTGGAACACACAAAAAAATGAGTTTGGATGCATTTGGGAGATTCAAAGGAAGACTTTGTCTTTACCCATGTTGCCTCTCTCCCAAGGTGGCACAGCTTAGTGCAAGAGAGACCTTCTCAGCCTGTCATTTCTCCCACAGGGGAAAGTGAGACCATGTGAGTAAGTGTCCACATTCCCAAGCATTCCCCATTTGTCTCTTGCCTCATTCAGAGCACTGAATTGTCAACTGGATATCTAGGGGGGCAGGAAGAGGCTGGGAGAAAAGCAGATAGGACTCTCAGAGGCCATTAGTAGCACAAAGATCCTACTAATCACATTAAAGACTCCATCAAGAAGTCTAACCATAAGGTGCTTGGAAAGCCTGACCTGCTGATCTTCCTTATTGGTCCACAGGTGTCCCCAGCACTGCACATACCTCACCTACACAATCCTCCACTCTGTGGCCAGCTCGCCCTGTGGCCAGCTCCCTGTGTGTGCTTCCAAAGGCGGTGAGAGCGAGCTTTGGCAAATGGATAGTGAGCATGCACAGAAAGCTGGCTCACATGTGTGATCCAGGGAAAGACCACAAATTTCAGCTTCAGCACTGCCTATGGGAAAGCAAAAGGGAGGATGTTAGCATCCAGCCTGGTGTGTTGCCGTATTAAGAGAAGGCATACAAACTTAAGAATTCTGTGACAAGAAGGAGCAAAAATTGTGGAGCAGGCACATCCATAGAACGTCTGAGAAAAACTCATAATCACCAGCAGGGCTAACAGAAGGTATTTCTCTCCCAAAGAAAGTCAGTAAAGACTGGAGGAGGTGACTGCCACTTCATATGTGAAGACATCAACACAAGACTTCAAGGAACACAAAAAAAATCAAGGTAACATAACAACGTCAAAAGATCATAAAATCTTCTAGTAACTGACACCCAATACAGAGATTTGTAATCCAACTGATAAAGAATCCAAAATAGATGTTTTAAGGAAGATCAATGAGCTAAAAGAAAACACAGAAAATTCAAAGAAATCAGAAAAACAATACCTGAACAAAATGAGATTAACAAATAGATAGAAACTATAAAAAAGAACAAAAGAGAAATTTTGGAGCTGAAGAATAAAATGAATGAAATGAAAATGCAATAGGAGAGCATCAATGCCAGAATGGATCAAGCAGAAGGAAGAATCTGAATTAGAGGGCAGGATCTTTGAAATTATCGAGTCAGAGAACAAAGAAAAAAGAATAAGAGAGTGAAGAAAGGCTATAGGATTGAAGGGAAACCATTAAAAATATCTGCCAATTATTGGAGTCACAGGATAAGAAAGGAAGAAGGGAGCAGAAAGCTTATTTAAAGAAATAATGGCTGAAAACTTCCCAAATCTGGAGAGAGATTTGGACATCCAACTTCATGAAGCTCAAAGGTCCCAATCGAATTCAACTGAAAGAAATCTTCCCTAAGACATATATAATAAAATTGTCAAAAATCAAAGATGAAGAGAATCTTAAAAGTAGTGAGAGAAAAGAAGCTTGTAACTTACAAGGGAACCCTTATAAGCTTATCTGAGGATTTCTCAGCAGAATCTTAATGGGCCAGTAGAGAGTGGAATGATATAGTCAAAGCGCTCAAGGTAAAAAAACTCCCCATCAAGAATACTCTATTTGGCAAAGTCGTCAAAGGAAGGAGAGATAAAAGACTTACCCAGACAAACAAAAGCCGAGGGAGTTCATCACCATTAGATCTGCCTTACAATAAATGCTGAAATGAGTTCTTCAAGCTGAAATGAAAGACTGGTAATTAACATTAAAACATATGAAAATAAACGATGCACTGGGAAAGGTAAGTACAGTCGTCACTTGATGACAGGGATATGTTCTGAGAAATGCGTCACTGGGTGATTTTGTCATTGTGCAAACGTCATAGAGTGTAACATAGGTTACACAAACCTAGATGATATAGCTTACTACACACCTAGGCTATATGGTATAGCCTATTGCTCCTGTGCTACAGACCTGTCTAGCATGTTACTATACTGAATACTGTAGGCAATTGTAATGCAACAGTAAGCGTTTGTGTATCTAAACATATCTAACACAGAAAAAGTACAGTAAAAATACAATATAAAAGATAAAAATGGTGCATCTGTAGAGGGCACTTACCAGGAATGGAGCTTGCAGGACTGGAAGTTGCTCTGAGTGAGTCAGTGAGCGAGTGGTGAGTGAAGGCCTAAGACATTACTGGACACAACTGTAGACTTTATAAACACTGTACACTTAGGCTACACTAAATTTATAAAAAATATTTTTTTCTTCAACAATAAACTAATCTTAGTTTACTGTAACTTTTTAACGTTTTTAACTTTCTGACTTTTTTGTAATAATCCTTAGCTTGAAAAAATATACAAAATTACAAAAATATTTTCTTTTTTTACATCCTTATTCTATAAGGTTTTTGCTATCTTTTATTTTTATACTGGTTAAACTCTTTTGTTAAAAACTAAAACACAAACACACACATTAACATAGGCCTTCACAGGGTCAGGACCATCAATGTCACTGCCTTCCACGTCCACATCTTGTCCCCCTGGAAGGTCTGCAGGGACAACAACACACATGGAGCTGTCATCTCCCATGATAACAATGTCTTCTTCTAGAATACTCACTGAAGGACCTGCCTGAAGCTCTTCTTGAGGAGGTGTCACTTTTTTCAGAAATATGATGATGATGGTTTGCTTGGTTTGTCTCTTTTTTTCATCGTAGATTTGCTTGTAAGCAGAAAATGCACCACGAACATTCTTCTCTATTAATGAAAACCTTTTAGCGTTGGGGTCCATGTTTTCAAACTTTTTTAAAAAAAATTTTATTGAGTTAATAAGTTACAATCTTTTGAAATTTCAGTTGTACATTATTGTTTGTCAATCGTGTTGTAGGTGCACCCCTTCACCCTTTGTGCCCACCCCCACCCCATGTTTCCCCTGGTAGCCACTAATCTGTTCTCTTTGTCTACATTTTTAAATTCCACATATGAATGGAGTCATACAGAGATTGTCCTTCTCTATCTGGCTTATTTCACTTAACATAATTCCCTCAAGGTCCATCCATGTTGTTGTGAATGGGACGATTTTGTTCTTTTTTATGGCTGAGTAGTATTCCATGGTATATATATGCCACATCTACTTTATTCAATCATCTGTTGATGGGCACTTAGGTTGCTTCCACGTCTTGGCTATTGCAAATAATGCTGCAATGAACATTGGGGTGCATAGGACTTTTGGAATTGCTGATTTCAAGCTCTTTGGATAGATACCCAGTAGTGGGATAGCTGGGTCATATGGTAGTTCTATTTTTAATTTTTTGAGGAATCTCCATACTGTTTTCCATAGTGGCTGCACCAGTTTGCATTCCCACCAGCAGTGTATGATGGTTCCTTTTTCTCCACAACCTCTCCAACATTTGTTACTGTTAGTTTTAGATATTTTTGTCATTCTAATGGGTGTAAGGTGATATCTTAGTGTAGTTTTGATTTGCATTTCCCTGATGATCAGTGATGATGAACGTCTTTTCATGTGCCTATTGGCCATCTGTATATCTTCTTTGGAGAAATGTCTGTTCATGTTTCCTGCCCATTTTTTGATCAGGTTGTTTGATTTTTTGTTGTTGAGTTGTGTGAGTTCTTTATATATTATGGAGATTAAGCCTTTGTCTGATGTATGACTTGCAAATATTTTTTCCCAGTTAGTGGGTTTTTTTGTTTCAATCCTGTTTTCATTTGCCTTGAGGAAGCTCTTTAGTCTGATGAAGTCCCATTTGTTTATTCTTTCTATTGTTTCCCTTCTCTGGGAAGACATGGTGTCCAAAAAGATCCTTTTAATACTGATGTCAAAGTGTGTACTGCCTACATTTTCTTCTAGAAGCCTTATGGTTTCAGGACTTACCTTTGGGTCTTTGATCCATTTTGAGTTTATTTTGGTGAATGGTGAGAAAGAATGGTCAATTTTCATTCTTTTACATGTGGCTTTCCAGTTTTCCCAGCACCATTTGTTGAAAAGACTTTCTTTTCTCCATTGTAGGCCCTCAGCTCCTTTGTCGAAGATTAGCTGTTCACAGATGTGTGGTTTTATTTCTGGGCTTTCAATTCTGTTCCATTGATCTGTGCACCTGTTTTTGTACCAGTACCATGCTGTTTTGATTACTGTAGCTTTGTAGTATGTTTTGAAGTCAGGGATTGTGATGCCTCCCGTTTTGTTCTTTCTTCTCTTGATTGCTTTAGCAATTCAGGGTCTTTTGTTGCCCCATATGAATTTTAGGATTCTTTGTTCTATTTCTGTAAAGAATATCATTGGGATTCTGATTGGGATAGCGTTGAATCTGTAGATTGCTTTAGGTAGAATGGACATCTTAGCTATGTGTATTCTTCCAATCCATGTGCATGGAATGTCCTTCCATCTCTTTATGTCGTCCTCCATTTCTTTCAGAAAAGCCTTGTAATTTTCATTGTATAGGTCTTTCACTTCCTTAGTTAAATTCACCCCGAGGTATTTTATTCGTTTTGTAGCGATTGTGAATGGTATTGTGTTGAGTTCTTTTTCTGTTAGTTCATTATTAGAATATAGAAATGCTACTGATTTATGCAAATTGATTTTATACCCTGCAACTTTGCTGTAGTTGTTGGTTACTGCTAACAGTTTTCCAATGGATTCTTTGGGGTTTTCTATATATAAGATCATGTCATCTGCAAACTGCAAGAGTTTCACTTCTTCCCTCCCTATTTGGATTCCTTTTATTTCTTTTTCTTGTCTAATTGCTCTGGCCAGGACCTCCAGTACTATGTTGATCAAGAGTGGTGATAGAGGGCATCCTTGTCTTGTTCCTGTTTTCAGGGGGATGGCGCTCAGTTTTTGCTCATTGAGTATGATGTTGGCTGTGGTTTTGTCATATATGGCTTTTATTATGTTGAGATAGTTCCCTTCTATGCCCATTTTGTTCAGAGTTTTTATCATAAATGGCTGTTGGATCTTGTCATATGCTTTCTCTGCATCTATTGAGATGATCATGTGGTTTTTATTCCTCAGTTTGTTGATGTGGTGTATCACGTTGATTGATTTGCAGATGTTGAACCATCCCTGTGTCCCTGGTATGAATCCCACTTGACCATGATATATGATCCTTTTGATGAATTGCTGAATTCGGGTTGCCAAAATTTTGTTTAGAATTTTTGCATCTATGTTCATCAGTGATATTGGCCTGTAGTTCTCCTTTTTCATGCTGTCCTTGTCAGGCTTTGGTATCAGCGTGATGTTGGCCTCGTAGAATGTATTAGGAAGTGTTCCATCCTCCCAAATTTTTTGGAATAGCTTGAAAAGGACAAGTATTAAATCCTCTCTGAAAGTTTGGTAGAATTCCCCAGGAAAGCCATCTGGTCCTGGGGTTTTATTCTTTGGGATGCTTTTGATTGCTGTTTCAATCTCTCTCCTTGTGATTGGTCTGTTCAAATTGTCTGCCTCTTCTTGAGTGAGCTTTGGGAGATTGTAGGAGTCCAAGAATTTATCCATTTCCTCTAGGTTATCCATTTTGCTTGTATAGAGTTTTTCGTAGTATTCTCTTATAATCCGTTGTATTTCTGTGGAGTCTGTTGTTAATTCTCCTCTTTCATTTCTGATTTTGTTTATTTGAGCTTTCTCCCTTTTTTTCTTTGTAAGTCTGGCTAGGGGTTTGTCAATTTTATCTGTCTTCTCAAAGAACCAGCTCTTTGTTTCTTTGATCCTTTCTACTGCCTTTTTTGTTTCAATAGCATTTATTTCTGCTCTGATTTTCATTATTTCTCTCCTTCTGCTGACTTTGGGCTTTGTTTGTTCTTCTTTCTCTAATTCAGTTAGGTGTATTAAAGATTGCTTATTTGGGATTTTTCTTGTTTGTTAAGATGTGTCTGTATTGCTGTGAATTATCCTCTTAATACAGCTTTTGCTGTATCCCATATGAGTTGGTATGGCATGTTATCATTTTCATTTGTCTCCAGGTATGTTTTGATTTCTTCTTTAATTTATTCAATGATCCATTGCTTGTTCAATAGTGTATCGTTTAGTCTCCACATCCTTGTGCCTTTCTCAGCTTTTTTATTGTAATTAATTTCTAGCTTTATAGCATTATGATTGGAGAAGATGCTTGTTATTATTTCAATTTCTTTAAATTTGTAGAGGCTTGCCTTGTTTCCCAACATATGGTCTATCCTTGAGAATGTTCCATGCACACTTGAGGAGAATTTGTCTTCTGTTGTTTTGGGATGAAGTGTTCTATATATGTCCATTAAGTTCAATTGTTTTAGCTTTTCGTTTAGCTCCACTGTTTCTTTGTTGATTTTCTGTCTGGATGACCTGTCCATTGATGTGAGTGGGGTCTTGAGGTCCCCTACTATTATTGTGTTATTTTTGATATCTTCTTTTAGGTTTGTTAATAGTTGCTTTATGAACTTTGGTGCTTCTGTGTCGGGTGCATAGATATTTATAAGCGCTATTTCTTCTTGATGAAGTGTCCCTTTGATCATTATATAATGTCCCTCTGTGTCTCTCTTTACCTGCCTTATTTTGAAATCTGTTTTGTCTTATATAAGCATTGTGACACCTGCTTTCTTTTGTTTGCTATTAGCTTGGAGTATTGTCTTTCACCCTCTCACTCTGAGCCTGTGTTTGTCCTTGGGGCTGAGGAGTATTTCCTGGAGGCACCAAATTGTTGGGTCTTGTTCTTTGATCCATTTTGCCACTCTGTGTCTTTTTATTGGAGAGTTAAATCCATTTACATTGAGGGTGATTATTGATGCATGAGGGCTTAATGCTGTCATTCTGTCTCTCATTATCTGGTTTTCTTGCATTACCTTTGTTTCTTGTCCTGTGTGTTTTAGCCTACCCATTGACTTCTGCAATTTCTTATGCTGAGTTTCTTAGATTTTTCCTTATTTATGTTTTGTGTCTCTGTTCTTTTAGTTTAGTGGCTACCCTGAAGTTTGTATTCAGAATCTTGTATATAATATAGTCCCATTTTCTGGTGGTCTCTTACTTACTTGGCTTAGACTGATTTAGTCCCTTTCCTCTTCCCCTCCTAAATTATTATTTTCATCTCTTATTCCAACTCGTGTTGTGAGTTTGTGGTTAGAGTGATAAGATCATCTTTGCTTTGGTGGTTTCCTTCCCTTTATCCTAATGCTATAGTTGAATATTTGCTATTCTATTCTGATTCTATCTGTCTCCCTACTCTGTGATTTGTGACCCCTTTCTCCCTTTTTTTCTTTTTTCAGTTATGAGAGCCTTTTTGAGGATTTCTTGTAGTGGAAGACTTTTGGTTGCAAAGTCCCTTAGCTTTTGTTTGTCTGGAAAAGATTTCTCCCTCATATCTGAAGGATATTTTTGCTGGATAGAGTATTCTTGGCTGAAGATTTTTATCCTTTAAAGTTTTGAATATGTCATTTCATTCTCTCCTAGCTTGTAAGGTTTCTGCCAAGAAATCTGCTGAAAGTCTGATAGGAGTTCCTTTGTGAGTTATTTTCTTCTGCTTTGCTGCCCTGAGTATTCTTTCTTTGTCATTGATTTTTGCCATTTTTACTACTATATGCCTTGCAGTAGGTCTTTTTACATTGACAAATCTAGGAGATCTGAAAGCTTCCTCCACACGCATTTCTCCCTCAATCCCTAGATTTGAGAAATTTTCTTCAATTATTTCTTTGAGCACTCCTTTCGTTCCATTTTCCTTTTCCACGCCCTCAGGCATTCCGATAATTCTTAAATTGGATTTCCTCATTGGATCCGCTATTTCTCTGAGATTTTCCTCATTCTTTTTAATTCTTAGTTCTCTTTCTTCCTCTGTCTGGAGCCATTCAGCCTGTCTATCTTTGATTATGCTAATTTGCTCCTCTATGGTATCTACACGTGCATTCAGGGAATCCGTATTCTGTTTTATCTGATCCATTGTATTTTTCATCTCTAGTATTTCTTATTGATTCTTCTTTACAGTTTCAATCTCTTTTGTGAAGTAACTCCAGAACTCGTTGACTTGTTTCTCTATATTTCCCTTTACCTCATTGAGTTTTTATGATAGCTCCTCTGAACTCACTTTCACTTAGTTTACCTATTTCCAAGTCCTGTGAACTTAATTCTGTGTTTTTATTGTTTTCCTTCTGGTCTGGAGCTTTTATAAATTGCTGGATGGTAGAGGAGCGGTTTTTGTGCATGATGCTATCATTTGGTTGCAGTTACAGCCTGTTGCCACTAGATGGGGGTCGAGAGCCATGTGTTCTGAGCCCTCCACCTTCACCCGTGATGGCAGTGCACAGCATGGGTTGGGAGAGGAGGGGCACTTTCTTTCGGGCACCGATCTGGATTCCGATCAGCTCTCGCTCTCTGGTTTCCCAGGGCCCTGGGTTTGTGGGGTCCCCACACATGAAAGCTTTCCCCTGTTAGCAGGTTTCTGCTGTACTGGCAGTGGGAGTCCTGGATAATCCTGTGGATGCACGGCCCCTCCCCTGCTCCTTCCCTCACCTGCAGCAGCGATCCCAGTCTCTAGGGGAGGGAGCGAAGTTCTCTCTTACCCAGTCCAGCTCCTCTGAGGGCGGCTCCAGCCTCTCCACCCTCCGTGTTTGGTTGCTGTGGGTCTCTGACGATCTCTGTCTTATTAGAATTTTTGGTGGAAATTCAGTTGCTCGTTTTTTGGTTGTAGTTTGGAGGGGTGAGAGTCCTGGGTGAGCTCACTCCACCATGTTGCTGACCCACCTATCTTCAAACTTTTTAAGGAGCTTTGTTGAAGTCTGTAAAAGCTTCTTCTGAACCCTTCACTGTGACTTTTCTTGGAGGTTCTTCTTCTTTTTCTTCTGCAGTTTCCTTTTCTCTTGCCTATTCTTTAGCTATGCATTCTTATTCAAGTTCAAATAACTCTACATTAGTCAATTCCCCAGAAACCAGCTCCTCAATGTCATCCTCATCCACACCCAGGTTAAAGTTGTTTGCCATCTCTACCACAGCCTTGTTGATTTCTCAACCTCCTCATCCTTTATGAATTCTTTGAAGTCATGGGTGAACGTCTTGAGTGTTTTCTTCCAGATTCCATTCATACACTCTCTAGTGACATTATCCCAAGCCCAAGCAGCGTTCTTGATGCAGTCATACATGTTGTAATCTTTCCAGAATTTCATCAATATCTTCTCAGTGTCTTTCTCATTTGTAGCAATAACCTGGGCAAAGGTCCTTCTCAGGTAGCAGGCCTTAAAAAACTACTATAAGTTCTTGACCCATTGTTTGGATCAAAGAAGTGGTGTTTGGAGGGAGAAACATCACTTTAATAGTTGGATGAAGACCACTAATAAAAGGAGGATGTCCAGGAGCATTATCAACAGTAAGCAAAATCTTAAAAGGTATGTTATTCTCCAAACCATACTTCTCCATTTCACTGGCAAAGTAATTCAGGAAGGTATCTTGGAAGAGAAGCTGGTCATCCATGACTTCTTATTGCTCCTGTAGTACACTGGCAGTGTGTGCTTATTAACATGCTTGAAGGCCCTGGAATTCTCATGCCAGATCACAAAGGGCTTCAATTTGTAACCTGCAACATTGCCCACAAGCAAGATTGTAATCCTGTCCTTACAAGCCTTGAAACTTGGCAGTGACTTAGCCTCCCTATAGATGAAAGTCCTTTCAGGGATCTGTTTCCAGAATAGGGAGGTTTCATCCATAATGAATATTTGCTCTGGCAAGTAATTTTCCTCCACAGTCATCTGATCAGAATTTCCAAAAATTCTTCAGCCGCCTTCACATCAGTACTCACAGACTCACCACTCACTTTCACATTATGTAATGAATAGTGATTCTTGAATTGTTTAAACCACCCAGACCTAGCATTATATTCAACACTGTAGCCAGGTCTAGCCTTTTCTTTCAACATCACAAACTTTTTGCTTTGGCCATGATCATCGTGGGTGCTGAGAGGGATATGCTTCTGTGTCTGGTCCTCAGTACAGGTCATTAGAAGTTTCTCCATATTTGATATAGGTCCTGCTCAAATTTTTGTTAGTCTCATTGCCTTTAATGAAGCAGATTCTTTAATAGCTTCTGTTACTTTGTTCTTGTTCTTCAAGATCATAGCTATAGTGGAACAGGACATGCCTGACTGGCAAGCAATAATGATCACTAATTTTCCACTTTTGTATTCCTTAATCACTTTAAAATTTTCTTCCAGATAAATCACTTGATGTTGCCTCTTACTGGCAAGACTTTGTATGCTTAGGAGCCATGATGAACAAAATAACATAAGATTAAATTAAGCACAAGAGAAAATAATGCAATCAAGAGATGTGGCAAACACAAGATGTTTGAGGCTGCTACTGGTGTAACACAGCATACTGTTTTACAGTAAATTTTTTTTATAAGTAGAAACAGTATATCATAAAATAATGATTAAAAGTATTGTAAATATATAAAGCAATTACGTAATTGTTTATTATCAAGTATTATGTACTGTACATAATTGTATGTGGTATACTTTTATACAACTGGCAGCACAGTAGGTTTGTTTACATAAGCATCACCAGAAACATGTAAATAATGCATTGTGCTATGATGTTAGGATGGCTACAACATCACTAGGTGCTAGGATTTTCTTCAGCTCCTTTATAATCTTATGGGACCACATTGTGTATGTGGTCCATCATTGACCAAAACATTATGGTGGTGTATGACTGTATGTACTCAAACTCAGAATACTTTAATACTGTAACATGATGGTGTGTTAACCACTTAACTCTCATATAAAAGTTAAAGGACAAAAGTATTAAAAAATACTATAGCTACAATAATTTGTTATTGTATTGTCATAGGTGGAAATTAAACAACACAGTCCTGAACAACCAATAGGTCAAAGAAGAAATCAAAAGGGAAATCAAAAAATATCTTGAAACAAAAGGAAATGGAAACATAACATACCAAAACTCATGGGATGCAGCAAAAACATTTCTAAAAAGGAAGCTTATAGCAATAGATGCCTACACTAAGAAAATAGAAATCTGTCAAATAAACAACCTAACTTTTCACCTAAAGGAACTAGAAAAAGAACAAACTAAGCCAAAAGTGAGCAGAAGAAAGGAGATAATGAAGATCAGAACAGAAATAAATGAAATAAAGACCAGAAAAACAATAGAAAAGATCAAGGAACCTAAGAGTTAGTTCTTTGAAAAGATAACAAAATTGACAAATCTTTAGTTAGACTAACAGAAAAAAGAGAGAAGACCCAAATAAATAAAATCAGAAAAGACAGGTGAAACATTACAACTGATACCATGGAAATATAAAGGATAGTAAGAGACTACTATGAACAATTATATTCCAAAAAATTGGATAACCTAGAAAAAACGGACAAATTTCTAGAAACACACAGTCTACCAAGACTTAATAACAAAGAAAGAGAAAATCAGAATTTTCTGTGTTTATTTCATACAGTAAACATAATTCTACCTGGGTGAACAATGAATTGATCCCTAATCTAGAGGAAGAAGATAGTTCTGTCTTGATTTACCTTCCTGAAAGAAACTTTGACCATGGCAGGAGCCTTACTGAAAATATCAAAAGCTGCACTGAGAAAAACTGTAGGTACATCATTGATTTGTCTTCCAATTTTGTTCAGAGTGAATGGTGCCATTATGAACTCTACTTTGCCCACCACAATCTCTTCCATGAAAGTTCTGATTACATAATTTTTAAAGTATTTTTAAAATTGGATTTTATTGTCATAAGAACACTTAACAAACACTTAACTCTGAACAAATTTTAAGTGTACAATATATTATTGTTGACTATAGGTACAATGTTATATAGCAGATCTCCACAGTTTATTCATCTTACTTAACTGAAACTTTACACCTGTTGATTAATAACTCCCCATTTCCTCCTTCCACCGGTTTCTGATAACCACCATTCCAGTCTTTGATTCTATGAATCTGGCTATTTTAGATACCTCACTTAACTGGAATCATGCAGTATTTGTCTTTCTGTGACTGGCTTATTTCACTTAGCATAATCAAGGTTCATCCATGTTGTTGCATATTGCAGAACTTCCTTCTCTTTTAAGACTGAATAGTACTTCATTTTATATATATATCATATTTTCTTTATCCATTCATCTTGGTTATTGTGAATGGTGCTGCAATGAAGATAACAGTGCTAATATCTCTTTGAGATTCTGATTTCAATTCTTCTGGATAAATATCCAGAAGTGGGAGTGCTGGATCATATAGTAATTTTGTTTTTAATTTTTTGAGACTCTGCCATACTATTTTCCATAGTAGCTTTTTCTTCTTTTTTTTCTTTTTTAAGATTTAATTCTTTTCCTTTTCTCCCCAACCCCCCCCCCCAGTACATAGTTGTATATTCTTCGTTGTGGGTCCTTCTAGTTGTGGCATGTAGGACGCTGCCTCAGCGTGATTTGATGAGCAGTGCCATGTCCGTGCCCAGGATTCGAACCAATGAAACACTGGGCCGCCTGCAGTGGAGCATGCAAACTTAACCACTCAGCCACGGAGCCAGCCCCTTTTTCTTCTTTTTTTAAAAATAATTTCTATGTTTCTAAAGTATTGATTTATCTTTTTAATAACTAGGAACAAGAAAGCAGAGCAAAAACAAAAAATTAGGAATAAAACAATGTGTGGTTTCCTATATTCATATATATTATAGATCACATATAGGGTTTAGCCTTAATGGAGGACCTACTCAAACATAACTGTGAAAATTACTATAAGTTTAAAGTAGTATAGAAGAATCTTTGATTAAATTTTTGGTGGTAGGCAATGATGATGTCATATCTCTCTCAGATCCTATAGGGAACCCAAGGAACTTGTTTCCCTGATAAGACCTTTTGACTTTACACACTGTGGATTTCAAGAAATAGAGTATGTTACCAAGACAAAAAACACTCTATATTTGTGCATACATGCATGTGCTTGTGTGTGTGTTGGATACGTTTTACACATGGAAATACACACACAGTTATCTACAAAGTGTACTGGAATTTTTAAAAAATGTTTCAGTTATCAGGGCTGCTAATATCATAGGCTTAACCTGCTGTGGCAAACTCTTGGCTAATATTGTCTTTGACAAATAGAAATGGCAAGCAATAGGATATATTGGAGTATATGAGGAAGCCATTTGGTGTAAACCTAATTCGGCCTGACTTTGTTTTTTTTCCAAAAGGGCCTGACATGGCCATTGAGCATGCATTGTATATCTGCTTTAAACATTTCCTATGGCAAAACCAAACGGCCTTAAGATAAAGGTGCAACTTCCCCCCCACATTGGCATTTCCTTAGGGATAAGCATCTTTCCTTAGGCTAGGAACTGATTGCTGTGCTCACCTTTGATAACCCAGCTCACCTGTGACCACCCAACTCGAGACAACAGACCTGCCACCCTGCTGTGTTCACCGAGACAGACCTACCTGCTGTGTCCATCAATCGCTGTGCTGACAGAGCAGTCTCATGACTATTGTAAAAGGGACATTTCAATCATATGTGAAACATCCTCTTTGGGGGTATATAACCATTCTGTGCACCCCACTTCTTTGGTGCCCTTTCTCCCTTTGGGAAGAAAGGCCCCGGGCCATGGTCCTCACATTTCAGCTCAGAATAAACTCTCCCAAATTTTCATTTATGGATTGGTTATGGATTATTTTCGTCAACATCTCCATTCCCCACAAGATCCTGGCAGTAGATAAGAGCATCCACATTTTATAGAACTGAGGCTCAGGGATGTTAAGTGAGTTGCCCTCAATCACATAGCATGATCTCACTGAATCCAAAGACTGTCTTGGCTGTTCTGACTCATGGTCCTGACCCAAGTCAGCCTTTTCCCAGGATCCGTGACTCCCCTAGAAGATTCTAGCACAAAGATAATTCTAAAAAGTGATAATTTACTGATCTTAACTGTCACCCTGCTCTGAGTTTGATTGAAGAATAACTGTAGGGACACAGGTTCTTTCCGTGGTCCAGCCACTCACACAGTTTGCTTCACCTTCACCGGGTTTGGGAGCTGTGGCCTGGATCATGATTATGTGACTCTAAAGAACCTGGACACATCCTGGGTCAGTCTTGTAGTTGCTCTAGAGTCTGTTCCAGGGAACCACACTGCCCTCTGCCAAAGGGGTAGAGAGTCCTTCATCAAACACATATTCCTACTCTAGAATTCAGGAGTCCCTATAAACTTACTCTTTGGGGTGAAAAAAACCAGAAGTAACATCCTGGACTCTGATATTTTCAATTTGTGTGAACCTAAGCAAGACATTCAGTTGTTGGGAGGAAAAACTTTTCCGCTATCAACTTAGGTTCAAATGGTCAAGGCCCATGAATTAACTGACAATAGACAGATTAACAGGAGAAAAATGTGCACACGTGGGAGCACTCAATAATGAGTAACTCAATGAATAACCAGAGAGAAAAGTTCATATTAGCTTAAGGAAAGGGAGGGAGGCTAGAGCTTCAATGGGGAAGTTATGGAAGGTTCTACTGGGCTTTTTGATGCTAATGAGGATGGGTAGTTTATCTCCTTCCATGGTCAAAATTTCCCTGTGTGTGTGTGTGTGTGTGTGTGTGTGTGTGTGTGTGTGGTGGGGGGCAGTATAGAACCTGAATTCACACTTTCTGGTGGTGCTAAAGGTCAATCTCCTTTCAAACAGGAAACTCCTGGGAAGGGGGGCAGGTCAATGGCAGGTGTATTTTTGGTAGGTTCTGCTTAAATTTAGATAATGTTTCTTTCTATGGCTGCTGTCTGTTCAGGTGTTTTCAGTTTAAAATCATCTTCATACCACTTTGGCAGGCTGCTAATACCTTCACAGTTATTCTGAACCTATTTCCTCATCTGTCACGTGGGAGTAACATCTGCTTTGCAGATTGGCTCTGAAGATTTCATGGAATAATATGCATAAATTAGCCAACATGGTGGAGGGAGGGTGCCAGTAAATACTATAGTTCCCTCTCCTTTTCCGCTTACTGCATATTCTATTCCTTGGCTTCAGTTACCAGTACCAGATCCATTGTTCCTTGAATCCTACCTCACTTTAAATCACTGCTGCATCAAGTTTCCTTGATGAGGCTACTCAGCTTCCAGAAACAGCAAAGATTTTTGTGAATGCAAAGGGAAAGTTCCTAGTCACTGCTTCAATTTGGAAAGCAAATTCCTCATCACGTGGTTCCTATAATTTACCACATCTCTCTCTAATTAAAACCTAAGGACATTTACTGGGTGCCCACCATGACCTGGGCCCTGTGCCCTCCCTTATCTCCTACATTTCCTGCAGACCATCAGCTCATTCTCTTTCCCTCCTTCCCTCCACAGTAGCCTGTAGATCCTCCAGACTCCATCTCCTCCCCCAGTCCTTTGCACAAGGAGGACAATTTCCATCTCTCCCTCAGGCCCCTATCTGCATTATCACTCCCCAAAACTAGATCACAAGAGCCCTCCTCAGATGCTCATTCCTTAATAGTTCCCAGGAGGTGTAAGTAACAATTGTTTTATGTTCTCAGAAAGATTTAAAAATATCTATTTTCCCCTGTTCTAGCAAGCCTCAGTGTTGGATGTACAGGCCGTGGGCCAGAGGATCTGGGGAGTAGCCTGTAGGATGAGGAGCTGCTGAAAATGTGACGAGGAGATGGCCTGAAAACCAGGGAGGGCTGAATCAGTGAGAAAAAGGGGAAAGGAATCATGGGGAAGCACTTGGGAATTATGCATTTGGGGACTGCCTACAGCGTACTCCATGTGGGCTTTAGCATCAAATAGACTTGAGTTAGAGTTCAGGTTCTCCTTTGCACTAGCTGTAGGGTAAATCTCCTTGGCTATTTCCTAACTTCCCTGGGTCTTAATCTCATTTGTGGTAATGGGAAGAATATTGTTTTAGGAAAGCTATTATGAGGATTGAAAGAGAGAAGATATAGCAAGTAGTTAATATAGTGCACATCATTAGCTTACTATTACTTGTACTGAATCTTAATTTCTCTTAAAAATATTTCATAACATTATTTTGTGTTAGTTTTTAATCTTAGAGTTCTACTTCATTTTAAAAGATACTTTTTTATTTCAAAAAATGAAAACATACTAAGTAAATAAAAGTACAGATTGTGCACAGATAAAGCAAAAACTGTAAGAGTTACACTTGAATGATTGAGATCAAGGAAATGCTACAGTAAATCATTACATGTACTTTAAATACTAGCTACTGTGTGGCATGCCAAAGGTAATGAATCAGATTTCTTTTCCCTCAAAAACTCACAGTTGATTAAAGAGTTTGCTTGGTGCCTGGTACATAAAAGCAAAATGCATCGATAATATCTTCTGTAGCACGTTCACACTGGGTGAATGATTTTCTTATCAATGTTGCTCACCAAAGAATAATTAATTCAAAATTTAGTGGCGCTTAGCAGGATTTAGACAATGAGCTGGATGCTGGATTTACAAAGAACAATGAAATATGGCCCTTGCCCTCAAGGGTCTTACAGTATACTGGGGGAAGCAAATGCATTCATTCAATCAATAAATATTTATTGAGTGAACACAATGTGTCAAGAACTGTTCTAGAATTAACACCACACAGCTAGCTAGTGGTAGTCAGTTTTCATTCTGAGTCTCTTGACTCCAACCTGTAACGTTTTCAATTCCAGCCACCAAAACATGTCCCATGGCTCTTTTGGCTGTACTTAAAATCTGTTGAAATCTCTAATGAAATTTTTTCTGGTATCTCCCCACAGAGGAAACCTGGAGGTGATAGCTCTGCCCAGCTGTGAGTGGCTCAAGGCTCTATGACAGACGTTTCATCTCTCCTTTCCCATAAAACAACTGTTTCTGAGGAACTGCTCTCTTAGCTTTGGACTCCACTGAAATGGCAAAAACAAAGGCAACTGTGGCTTCACAGCCTTTTATACTGGGTAAAATATTCACCTTCCACAGAAGGGCCCGAAACTGTGGCTCTCACTTTCCAAGCTCTCTGCTCCTTCCTAGCACACAAACAAATCAGGTATGTACAAATAGCCTGTTGGTTTCGGCACACCTTATCTGAGCTTTGACTGAGAGTGACCTAGCTCGCTATGGGGATGCTTAGCCTTGCTGTGTGCCTTGGTTTTCTAGATTCTGAGAACAGAATGACTCTCTCTTTGGGAATTATACATACCTCTACATTTGAAATAAGTAAAGTGTTGCCATAATGACTGGAAATCATTATGGCAACACTTTAGTGTTAGAGGATCAGTTAGTTTAGAGGATCAGCTTTAGTGTCAAACATACAATATGTAAATTTACATGGCATAGAATAGATAATCAAGAAAAATTATGATTTATTTATCTGTTTATGTTTCTCCCCCTACTAGACTCAGCACCTTGAGGGCAGGATTTCTGTATGATTGATCTCTGTACCTTCCACATCTGCAGAGCAGCTAACATATACCTGGTGTCAGTGTATTCAAATACATTCTTGGTCACTTCCCCTGCAAGATGATGTGATTCCATTTGGAAGTTCTTTTCAAAGCTTATATCCAACACATAGTTCTGTAGAAACTACTAACGTGCCATACAGAAAATTCAAATTTTCCTATATTGTGACTTTTGGTTATTTTTATTTGAGGCTTTGATTTAAATGTGGGCCAGATTTGCTTCTTCACATTCTACACTAGGCTGGGTAGTAAACACACTCTACATTTAATGCACAATAGAGGCAATACAACCAGATCATCATTACCTAAAATGTCACTGAATCCATTGTGAGGGTGCAGATTTTATCAAAATGGTTGCATGGAGTCATGGCAAAATAGACTATCCTCTTTTCTGAGCCACTTCATGAAGTTTTATGCATGCTCAAGGAATTGAGCCTCCAACTGTTTAAACACTTTGTCCAAAGTATTAACTGGTGGGAATGTAGTTTGAATGCAGGCCTGTATTAGGATAAAGCTTAAGATTACTCATTATATCCCGTGGAAGAAGAAAAAACCAACACAGCAAACACCGTCCAGGGAACCTAGGGTTTTTAAGCTGGCAAGGACCTTATCTAAGTTGTAAACTCTATATGCCACCAAAAATGACATTAGAAAAACAGCACTCAGTGAAATAATTCTCTAGACAAGTCATGGTAGTGGTGTGACAACATAGGCTAGGGAGCCAGAAAAACTTGAATTCAAGCCCCAACTCCACTCTAATCTTTAGTTTCCTTTTATATAATTGGCATTAAAGCAAGATGTATGAGAATTAAAGAAGATGAAGTGCTTAACACAGGGCCTGGCACATAGATTATTCTCAACCTATGTTTGATGACTTAAACTCTTCCCTTTCTTTCAACTCTAGGCAAAGTTAAGCATTAACCCTCTTAACTATAGTTTAAATTTCTATTAGAAAAGCTTGTTTTTGTCTCTCTCCTTTTTAGGAAGCTAAAAGATGGGAGTTAAAGTTCAAAGCAGCCAGAAAATAATACTTAAGCAACACTAGTCAAATATTTAATAATTATTGCAAATCCAGACATTAGAATGCTATGCTCTTGAAAATGATTTTACTCTTCTTAAATTATATATTCTTTCGTTATTCTGATAAGCAAATATTAAGATGGTTGTGTCAAATTCTACAAACAAAATTCCATTGATATTTCAATTGGAATTGTATTAAACCTGTAAGATATGGCCCTTGTGCTCTAGAAATAAGGTTTTGCCTGCCATTATCATTAGAGGGCCAGCCTATCCCATAACTCCTTTCCCACGTTAGCAAGTCTTTTTACTCTTTCCCCTTCCCTTTGGCATAGACCCTTCCAAAGACATTGAAATTGGAGGGGGATAATCAGTTGTGTAAGACTTGAATTATTCAATTATAATGAATTACACAAAATGACACACATACGAGACATGGGGACTCTGCCTGATGATTGCGAAGGATCCTTATGATGTGGTTGGAATCTGGGGAATTTATAACCTGAGAGGAGCATTGTGACTGCTTCCTTATCACTTCAGCCACCACCTTCATCATCCTCAGCTCTGCAAAACTGTCTCTCCATTTATCATTCAAACCTTCTTTCAAAACTCTCAATTTTATCATTTCTTCTTAACTAGGTCTTATGAATGCCATCATTTCTCTCATTATATTTTGTATGTGGTTCTTGCTGATATACAGATATGCATCACTTAGTGACAGGGATATGTTCTGAGAAATGTGTCATTAGGTGATGTTGTCATTGTGCAAACATCACAGAGTGTACTTACACAAACCTAGATGATATAGCCTACTATACACCAAGGCTATATGGTACTAATCTTATGGGACCACCGTTGTATATGCGTTCTATTGTTGACCAAAGCAATTTTTGTGGTGCAGGACTGTATATAAAAGTCATCGGTATTTTAAACAGTCACTATTTATTCTAGGATTTTGTAGAATTCATGTATACCCAGACATTTTATGTTGTTTCTAATGTGTTTTCCAAGAATATACTATCATCTGCAAGCAATGATGATTTTTTATCTCTTTCCCAAAAGTTATAGACCTTATTTCTTTTTAATATTTTTTTATGGTAGAGAGAATTTCTAAAGCAATATTAAATAGTGGGCATAATGAGCATATTTGTCTTGGTCCTAATTTTAATGGAATTTCCTCCAGTGGCATAAAATCATTTTGTGTCTTTTTACAGGGAAAAAAATTACTTCAACATAGCCTACAACAAATCTACTTTTAAAATACATATTTTAAAAAATGAGGATAAGTGTTGAATTATTATTGAGTACTTTGGAACAGCTATTGAGTATATCAAATATTTTATATCTCTACAATACAGTTTTCAATTCCAGTTGCAAAGTAAACATTTCAGTTTATTCAAATCACCTTTTATTCTCACTCCATTTAATAATTGTCTTAATATAGAACCCACGTCTCTTTCATATTATTCTTAGATATTTTGTTTTTATTGCTAGTGTCAATAAGTCATTATGGTATATTGAGAAATATCTGGGAGTATTTGTTGTGTATTTAGACAATTTACTAAGCACTTTAACTAAGAGATTTATTTTCACCATTAACTTTCTTCCTTTTGATAAACATACACTCAGATTGCTTATAAATAATGAATTATTTGTTTAACTAGTGTCATGTTGGTTAACGTACATTTTAATTTGTGGGGCCCTATACAGATAATTTATTCTTCTTTCCCCCCACATCTCCTTTGCATAATAATTAAAAATTATTATGTTTTTAATCATAAAAATGAGCTAAAATACCCAAGGCAAAAGCCATATATTGTATATTTGCTAAAAATGTAAAGTATACAAATATTCACCCATTATATGTAAACAGAAAAATAACTGAACAGAAATATGTGAAAATGTAATGAGTGGTTGCTTTTCTTTGGGTAATTTTCTGTTTCTTAATACATTAATGACTTCCCATTTTCACAGCTAAAAAATACTACTGAAATAGCAATATTAAAATCAGTCAAACAAACAAAAAATATCTTTGGAACTCAATAATCTGGTAGATCAAAATAGAAAAAAGTTAACATGTAATATTTTGGACTGCATATATCAATCATGCTATCAGACTTTATTTCCAGTTACTCTTGTTTGAACCAGAATTAGACCTCGGCCCATTCCAGATAGTTATAATGAACCTCCATGAAGTTTCACCCAGTAAAAAATTTCAAGTTTTCATTTGTATAAAAAGCTGTGTGTGATGAGCAGCAAATGAAACCTGTGTATCAGGAATAGGAATATGACAAATTCATTTCTTTGTTACCTCCATCCTCCAAAATGAGTTTCAGCTGTGATAGTTTTTCTCAGAACCCTCAATATATTATTTGAAATATCTAATGAAGAAAACACAAAATCTGGGAGATCATATATGGATAGAAATCTGTGCTTACCCATCTTAACCTTGGAGCAGTGCATTGCTGAGTTGCATTTTCCTCATCTGTAAATGGGGCCAAAAATAATTGTTGTAGCAACAATGTAATCAGAACCTAGTGAACAACCATGTTTGTCAATACTACTCTTGATTATTCTTGAATAGAAGAAAAATATTGAGTAACACCAAACATCCATATTTGGCAAGAAAATCATTTTCATGCTTACAAATGAACAAAGAAGTATCTGGAAATTCAAACACATAAAGGACAAACCCATCCATTATGATGATCTCTCATGGAAATATCCTATAAATAAAACCACTGTCTTCTTTTTTGCCTGATTGCACCATTTCATACGGGAATGGGAAGGAAAGACTAATAAGGATGATATCTTCCCTCAGGAGAGTTAAAGGGTGGGAGAAGTGGGCATACAGAGCACAAGTGGAGGGATTTATCTTAGATGGATGGAAGAAGGGACACCTATTCCACTGTACTAGAAAGGAAGGAAGAGAGGATGGGTGCTGTGATCAATTTCAAAAATAGAACTCTCCATACCTCCTTGGGTCACATCCCTTTCTAATGTGACTTTGAAGCTCCTCACATCAAAATGTGGAGTCCCTTTCTCTACAACTTAAATTAGGGCTGGTGTTATGACTTGGTTTGACTGAATAAATGATATTGTGCTAATTCTGAGTATAGGCCTAAAGAAGCCTTGCATACTTCTGCTCTTGCTCTTAGAACTCTGCTAAGCTTCCATGTGAATAATCCTGGACCAGTTGGCTGGAGGATGAGAGACCACCTGCCAGCAGAGACAATCCATCCCATCTGAGGCCATCTTAAAAAATCCAGTACCTATTCAATTTGCAAGTTTGCTACAAGAATATGAATGGGTCCAGCTGAGACCAGAAGAACCAACTAGTTGAGCTCAGCCTTAATTGCTCACCGAGAGTAACAAGAGATAAAGAAATGTGTATTATTTTAAGCCACTAATTTTTGGGGTTATTTGTTACACAGGAATGACTAACTGATAAAAGAGTGAATGCAGCAAAGTTTTTAGGTTTGGTTGTGAGAAAATGAGAAAAATTCCAGCTGATAAAGAGGAAATTCTGGTTATGGTAGCTTGATGAGTTTGGCTAATCCTCTCTGCCAAAAGCAAGTATAAAACTGGACAAAATTGTAAATAGCAATGTAGTTTAAGTGCCTGACAATTAGTTTTTCGTATTGTAATGTGAGTGCATGACATTAAGCTTCTGACTGCCGAGGTATCCACTTCAAAGACATGCATCTGGAATAAACACATTACCAGTTATACAACTAGATAAAGAGCCAGGCTGTCCCACCCATGAAGCTCCCCTTTTAGAAAGCCCTGGTTGACCTAGAGAATGACCATTTGAATGACCCTGTTTTTCCAGTCCCATGCTTTAATTCCCACTCTCATGCTTTAAATTCACCAATAAAGAGTGAACCAGTGAAATCCTAGGCACCCAACCCTTGAGCCCAATAAAGGCAGAACCCTAAGTCCTTTCTCTCTCTCCCAGTGACTTCGCTGTGTGGCCCCAGGCATGTCATGTCCCCTCTAGGATTTATGAGTAATAAACCTCGTATTTTTCAAAGTTCCCTGATGGTTGTTGCTGAGGTGCATCTTGCAAATTTAATAAGAACCATAAGGGCCAGTCCAGCCACAACATTGGCTCTGGCTGAGGAAATGTCTGTGCAGGCTCGCCACAAGTAGTAGGGGCCCAGTTAAGTGCCCGCAAGCATTTCTAGCTGATAACATCACTATCAATAGCCTGAGACTGACACAAAACAAGCAACCATTTTATGTCTCTGAAAATCTACTAAAGGCAAACAGCTTATGGAGAAGTGTTTAACCTTGAAAAACTGCTAGAGATGTGTGTAAGAATAGGAGTCTGTGGCCTTCCTGCATGAAGCTGCTCCCATCTAGCCCCCCACTTCACTCCCTCTCAACTATGAAGGTGAGAAGAATAGTTTTAGAAAACTAGGGGCTGGCAAAAAAAATTTGGCAGCTTTGCTTCCAGAGGGAGTGAATTTCATTTGGGCTAGATAGTGAGAAGCTGGGTCATTGTTAGCTAAAACTTGTAAATTCATTAGGAAATAAATGGTAAAATCTGTTCCTTTGGTAGCCCAAGTTTGAAGTTCGAGTGGGACAAGCAGTGGACTGTATAGGAGTTTAATGGGGAGATTTTGAAAATGAGAGCACCATAGCAGGGTTCCGTATATCCTTGGCTGACTTGGAAAATACGCACATTTATCAGAGAGATCCAAGAGAACCAAGCAAAAAGTGAAAGTGAAGGTAGCATTGAGAATTGACTGAAATGTTGATTGAGCTTCCCAACCCACACACAGATCAGCTGAGGGTGGAAGCCTTACAGGCTCAAGGTATTTGAGAACAACCTCTTCTCAAATCATTGCCTGACCACTTAGCTATGCAGACACAGGCTAACCAATAGGAAGCCAGAATAAAAAACTAAAATTAAAAAAAAACTAAACAGAGACCTCAGAGGCTGCTTACCAGGAGATGAGAAATTACAATGCTAAAGCTAGACAATTTTCCAGAAAAAAACACTCATAAAGTTAAAACAGAATTCAGAACTTCTACAATATATTATGTAAAATATCCAGTTTACAATCCAAACTTTTGAGACAACCAAAACAGGAAAGTGTGACATATATCAAGGAGGAAAAAAAACAAGCGAAATTTACTCTGAGTGGGCCCAGATGTTGTATTTAGCAAAGAATTCAAAGCAGCTATTATAAATATGTTGAAAGAATTAAAGGAAACTATACTAAAATAATTAATGAAAAATATGATGACAATGACACAGCAAATAGAGAATCTCAACAAAGAGAAACTACCAAGAAGGACCAAATGGAAATTCTGGCATTGAAAAGTTCGATCACAAAATTAAAAACTCACTAGAGGAGGTGCAGCAGCGGATTTGAGACATCAGAATCATCAGTGGACCTAAATAAATATCAAGAGAACCGCTTAATCTAACGAGCAGAGAGAATATGATCCAGCAATTCCACTTCTGGGTATTTATACAAAGAAAACAAAAACACTAACTTGAAAAGATACATGCACCCCCATGTTCATTGCAGCATTATTTACAATAGCCAAGATGTGGAAACAATCTAAATGTCCATCAACAGATGAGTAGATAAAGAAAATGTGGTGTATACACACACACACACAAGTTAAGGAAAAAATTAGGGATGTCTACTCTCACAACTTCTATTCCACATTGTACTGATGGCTCTAGGCAGTACAATCAGGCAAGAAAAAAAATTAAAGGCACACAGATTGAAAAAAAAGAAGTAAAACTATACTTATAGATGACATGATTATTTATGTAGAAATTTTGATGGAATCTCCAAAAACCTGTTGGAACTATTAAGCGAGTTTAGCAAGGTTGGAGGCTACAAAGTCATGATAAAAAAGAAATCAGTTGTATTTCTATATACTAGCAATAAAAAATCAGAAATTGCACTTTTAAAATACCATTTACAGTAGCATAAAAATATGAGGTACTTAGGGATAAATCTAACAAAATATATGAAAGAGGTATAGACTGAGAACTACAAAATATTGTTGAGAGAAATTTAAAAAGACCTAAATAAATGGAGAGCTATATCTTGTTCATTGGTCGTAAGATTCAATGTTGTTAAGATGTCATTTATTCCTAAATTGATCTAGAGATTCAACACAAAACTAATCAATATCATGGTAGACTTTTTTGGGTAGAAATTGACAAGCCAATACTATAATTCATATGAAAATGCACAATATCTGAATAGTCAAATAACTCAAAAAGAAAATAAAAATTGGAGGACTACTATTTCTTGATTTCAAGTATTTATGCAAAGCTACAGTAATCAAAATACAATATTGGTGTAAAGATAGACAAATAGATTAGTGGAACAGAATAAAGTGCAGAAATAAGCCCACACATAAATGAACAACTGATTTTTTGCAAAGATGCAAAGGCAATGCAATAGAGAAACAATAGCCTTTGTCAAAGCAATTGGACATCCATGTGCCAAAAGTGAACTAGGAGCCATATATCACACCATAGAAATTGACTCAAAATGGGTCATAGGTCTAACTGTAAAATCTAAAATTGTAAAATTCTAGAAGAAAACATGGAAAAACCCTTCATGACTTTGGGTTATGCAAAGATTTCTTAGATATGACACCAAAAGCACAATCCACAATATAACAAATAGTTAAATTTGACAATGATAATAGAATGAAAAGAAAAGCCATAGACTGAGAGAAAATCTTTCAAAAGCATATAATCTGGTAAAAGTCTTACATCTAGAATATATAGAGAGCCCTCAAAATTAAACAATAAACAACCCAATTAAAAATGGGCAAAGGATTTGAACAGATGTCAAGTAAGCCCATGGAAATATGTGCAACCTTAATTGTAATTAGGGGAAATGCAAATTAAAATCCTAATGAGATACTACTATTACATGAGTAGTAATAGTAGTAGTAGTATCTATTATAATGAGATATACACTTATTACAATGTCTACAACTTAAAAAGGCTGACCATACCAAGTGTTATGAAAATGTGGAGGATCTTGAAATCTCATATACTGCCGGTTGAAATGTAAAATGGTACAACCAATTTAGAAAACACTTAGTTACTTAAAAAATTAAATATACACTTACCATATAGTCCAGCCATTCTACTACTATGTGCTTACTGAAGAGTAAAGGAAGAATATGTTCACGCTAAGAGTTGTGCCCAAACGTCTATGGCAGATTTATTTGTAATACTCCAAAACTGGAAACAATTCAAATGCCCATTAACCAATGAATGGATAAATTAATTGTGGCATATTCATACAATGGGATATTACTCAATCTTAAAAAGGAATGAACTATTCATATCCACAACAACATGGATGAACCTCAAAATAATTACCTGAGTGAAAGAACCCAGAAAGAAATTACATAGTGTGTATTCCATTTATATAAAACTCTAGGAAATACAAACTAATCAAAAATGATAGAAATGAGATTAATGGTTGCATGGGGTTAAGGAGCAGTGGGAGGGGTAAGAAAGAGGGATAACAAACGGTTAATAGAAGAACTTTTGGGGAGTGATGGATATATTCATTATCTTGATTGTGGTAATGGTTTCACAGGTGTATACATATGTCAAAACACCAAATTGTACAGATACAGTTTATTATATGACAATTACACAATATATTATACAGTAAAGCTGTTACAATACAATACAATAATGACAATTAGACAATAAAGCTGTTAAAAAATGAGCATGAGAGAACTTTTATCGATAGCAAAAGTGTTCTTAAACTGGATTGTGGTGATGTTTGCACAACTGTAAATATTTCCTGTAAGTTATCTAAATTTAGAGTTACAATGGGTGAATTTTTTGGTATATTAACTATAACGCAGTAAAACTGTTAAAACATTACTAGATTGTTTTCCTCCTTCCTTGGTGAGTTAGTGGGCAAGTTTATATGCTATGATCAGAGGTGGTAGTGCTAAGTGAGAGGACAGGTCTGATGACAGGTAAGAAGTTTTGAAAAAGCTGTATGCAAAATGAGATAGAACACAGAAAGCTTTCCAGGCAGCATTTAGGGCTCACGTGAAGCACATAGTAAGTAATCCATAAATGCCAACTAAAGGAGAAAATGATGCAAAAACTTATTTATACAACTAATACTTACTGAGTATCCACTATGTAACAGGCACTCTGTTAGAGACACTGTTTAATTTCAGCTTCATTCACTTAGTGTACTAGAATGCTCACTATTGTAAGCCCCAAATGGCTGTGCTAGTATTATTGTGGTGTAAAGTTACTATCTCTATATCTAGATATCTGCCTATATATACATATATCTGCATTAATATATTGTATATAATATATAGAGAAAATGCTTTGAGCATTTTATCCTAAAACATTAATGGCTTAAATATATAATCTCATGTGTGTGTATTATACACACATGTGTATGCATTATAATAAAATAATATAACCAGTCTTTCCCCTAGAAATCCATCGTTTTTCATTCCATCAAAATGTCAGTCTTCAGCTGTACGTTTTTATCCTTTTTTTCTTTTTTTTTTTTGGTGAAGAAGATTAGCCATTAGCTAACATCTGTTGCCAAGCTTCAGCATTTTGCTTGAGGAAGATTGTCACTGAGCTAACATCTGTGCCAGTCTTCTATTTTGTATGTGGGATGCCACCACAGCATGGTTTGATGAGCAGTGTGTAGGTCTACATCTGGGATCACAAATGGCAAACCCCAGGCCGTGGAAGCAGAGCATGCAAACTTAACTGCTATGTTACCAGGCTCGCCTTCCTTTTTATCCATTTTTAACTTTTCCTGGATGAATAGAAAAAATATGTTGAATTATTCATATATACACTAGCACTTCCTCCTCCTCCCAACCAATCAAATGGTCCCAGCAGGAATAGAATTCCTCTAAGATCTCTGGACCTCACATTTCTGTGCAGTGACGATTTGGAACTTCAGGGTTGAGAAAGGCAGACATGGACCCTACTTTTAGAGAATTCAAAGTCAAGTGAGGGAGGCAGACAACAAATAAAGAATCTTCAACTGTGATGAGTACACTGTGTGATGGGCAGAACTCAGTGTGCTCTAGCAGCATGTGGCAGAGGACTATAACATTGTTTAGAGTTATAGTTTCCCCAAGTGATTCCTAAGTTCAGATGTAAAAGATAAGTAGGAGTTAGCACAGGGGAGAGTGGGTGATGAGTTGTCCAGGCAGAGGAACAGCACACATGAGATCCTAGGGACCAGAGAGAGCATTCAAGGAACAGTCTTCTTCCCTGGTCCCAGTAGTAGATCACAGAAGTTAATGGTGTATGCAGCTTCCCCTGCTTTCAAAACTATCAGGGCCCCAACTGCCTAGTGTAAATAAGGTAAGAGCGTAGGCAATGAGCCAGATCACTTGGTTTCAAATCCCAGCCTCACCCATTGTCGGCAGTGGGACCTTCAGCAAGTGACCTGAGATCCTCATCAAGTGACTCCGCTTCCTCTGTTGTGGAATTAGGAAATCATATCAAATACCTTTTGTCAGAAAATAGCTCATCATGCTCCTGTGAGGATGAAATTTGCATCAAGCAAAAACAGAGATTTTTAGCCATTTTTCTTTGGAAATTTTCTCCTGTCAATTTTATACTATCCTTACCAGATTTAGTTTTCAGATTTATGGGCAAGTAAAACTAAGGAAATGTAGCTAGTTGCTGTGTGGTAAAGGAGATGACATTATTAAAAAAGAATATTCATTGTTAAAAAAAGGATAAAGACCTGGTTTTTTAGATTTGAGCTTTAGACATTTTCCATGCATTTTCCCAGACGTTTGAATCCCTATTTTCTTGAAAAGAACATTTAGTCTCAGGGAAGTTAAGTGATTCATTTTCTTACGGATTCTACTTTCTAATTTCCCGCCTCAACCCCCAGCCTATATCCCACTCTACCTCCAGCCATTATGAACTACTCCAAGTTCCCTGAACCCAGCAAGCCCTGTCTCACCTCCACATCCACTCTCTCTTCTGTACACACACATGCTGGATGATTCTCTATTTGTTAATCACACTGTCATTTCTCCACCATCTTAAATTTTCTGTATTCCTTTGTTCATTGTCTGTCTCTCCACACTAGAACCAAACATTGATTAGAGTAGGGGATCTGACTGTCGTGCTCAGAGCTGTGCCCCCAGAGCCTGAAAGGCTTAGAGTAAGTGACCCATAATAAAGGCCTACAGTAATTAACCCACGTTGGTTGAATTAATTACCTGATCCTTGAACCAGTCTTGGATATGCAGCCTGGTGCATAGAAGGCTCTCACTCAAACTCTAGGAAACATGGAAACTGGAGGAGTTAATCTTTCTGGGAAGGCCCATCATCCAAAGAGGCCAATACAACTGAGAGTTCAAGCTTCTAGAGTAGAACCAGGATGGAATTCTACCTCTGTCTCTCACTGGTTGTACGACTTTGGGGATGCTTCTCTACTTTTTGAGCCTTAGTTTCCTCCTCTCGTTAGTTATCCTCAGGAGATATCTGAAATTGCTCACCACTTTCATTCATTCATTCAGCAAACATTTATTGAATGTCTCCCATCTGATAGGCATTGTTTTAGGTGTTGAGAATAAGTCAGTAAACAAGTTACATCTATCAGCTCACAGTCTAATGAAGCAAGCAGACAAACAACTGTCTGTGTACAGCCCAGTGGTGTTAGAGCCAAGATAAGGAAAGTATTGGCTTCTAGTAGCAGGGGTTGTAGGAGCAGCCGCTGCTCTTCACTTCGTGTTGTTTGTTTCCATATTGAAGCTCTGTCAGTCCCCAAGGCCTGCGGCCCGCTTCTGGAGTCATTCCACATGTTTCTACTTTTGCAGGCTCTGTGATGCAGTTGAGCTGGCCTTGACTTGATAAGGATAATATTGTAATCCTGAGGTTTTTTTCCCAGTGGTGGATCTTAGTGACAATCAGAAGTATTTAACAGTAACAAAAATGAGGATAAAAATAGCTACCACTTGTTTTCAAATGGACTTATAGATTCTTATTTTATTCATTGTATTAATCCGTTACTATTATTACTCATTCTGATGCTCAAATTGTCCCATTTAAAAAAAATTACTTCTGTGCCAAGCACTTTACTAAATGCTTTCATTACTGTATTTAAACCTGACAACACACCTATGACAAAAATCCTATTTCTATGCCAATTCCACATATCGGGTAACCGAAGTTAAGGGAAATATAGAGGATTGTAAAGTCATACTATCAGTACAGAATGGTGGTAAAAAGAGCAGACTCAATTCTCAGTACCATTCTACATTAAAAGAAACCAGGGCTCCTTGGAAAATGGCTGATTCCAGGACTGGAACAGGGAAAGTACAAAAAGAACCAGGAACGTCTTGCTGCACCAAAAGATGTGTTCCAAGACAAGTGGGGACATGTGAAAAGAACACAGGAACAAGATGCAAGGGCTTCCACTGACCAAACCTGGACAAATTTGAGCATCAAAACGAATCATGATGGTAATGGGTTATTATATAGTGAATAAATTATATAACCATGAACCCACCCTGATATAAATGAAGACATGACTAATGAATACATGAGGGTGAGAGAAAAGCTCTTGATTGCAGAAGACTCCCAAGAGTAAAAGGGGAAAAGTGAAGGGATCGGAAATGCATAATTTGTCAACCATCATATATTAATGGATTCAGGCAACAATGATCAATGGATGATAGAACAGGATATTTCCATAGTCTCCAAGTATGTCCCCACAAAATATTTAAGCGGACAAAGGGAAAATATTAAATTTACACTGGAGTATCCTGGTGAGTCCAACCTTAACTGTGTGATCAAATTTAACATCACCAATTATGGAATAAATGGATGTCATGTGCCAACTGATATAATGCACTGAGAAGAAGATACTATCACTACTGTGGTATTCTTGGGAAAAATGCATAAGCTGAACCTAATCATGAGAACAGAGAATCAGGCAAACCCAAATTGAGGGACACTCTAGTAAATGGTCCATACTCTTCAAAACTGATAGGGTTGTGCAAGACATTAAGTCTGAGGACATGTTCCAGACTGAAGAAGACTAGAGCGAAATAACAACTAAATACGATGCATAATACTAGACTACAGAGTAGAACAGAAAATTATAAAATTTTCTATAATGACATTGTTGAGATAATTGGCCACATTTGAATAAGGGCTGTAAATGAGATACACAATAGTATTCTATCAATGTTATTGCTTTGATTTTGATAATTGTACTGTGTTTACGCAAAAGGAGGTGCTTGTTCAAAGGAAGTAGCACAGCAGCAATAGAAGTAAAAGGACTTGCCTGCCGCTTACTCTCAAATGGTTTAGAAAAAACTTACATGTATATGCATCTGTGTGTGGTGTATATATGCAGAGGAAAAAGAAAGAGGGAGGGAGAGGGAGAGAGAACAAATATGTAAAATATTAACAATTGAGGTATTTGGGTGAAGTATAAATCAGAGTTCCTTGTACTATTCTTGCAATTTTTCTGTAAATTTGAAATTTATTAACTGTGTGATCACAGAAAAGTTACTTAACCCTTGAAGTCAAGGTTTTTGACCTGTAAATAGGGATAATCATTGAGCCTACCTACATCCTAGGGCCATGGTAAGATGATCAAACGAGATAATACATATAATATGTTTTGAGCAATATCTTGGACACAGAGAATATTCAATAAAAGTTAAACCTCTTTAATGTTTTTGATTCTTTCAAAAGTCTTTAAAGTACATCATTAACCTAGATATTTCTGGTTCCAAGTACTCATATCTAACCGTGTCACTGAGGTGCCCGCCAGGAGTCCAACTCTATGTGCTTACAGGGGCGTATAGTGCTCAGTCAAAGATAGCTTTCATCATGATAGTAATTGTCAATCCCAATTTTTTTTATTGAGGTTATGATAGTTTACAACCTTGTGAAATTTCACTTGTACATTATTGTCAGTCATATTATAGGTGCACCACCTCACCCTTTATGTCCACCCCCACCCCCTCTTTCCCCTGGTAACCACTAATCTTTGTCCACGCGTTTCTTTATCTTCCACATATGAGTGGAGTCAAACAGAGACTGTCTTTCTCTGTCTGGCTTATTTCGCTTAACATAATACCCTCAAGGTCCATCCATGTTGTTGCGAATGGGACGATTTTATCCTCAGTCCCAATATTTTTAATCTTAATGTCTAGCCTCCTACCACTCCACTTAGCTGCCTAAGTGTGTTCCTGGGGCTGAACGAATCCTCGCGTTAACATCTAGTATGTACTAAACTCATTAGACTTGTATATATGCCGTCTACATTGTCCAGGGAGAACTGAATTATTTTTCATCCTTATTTTTGTCTAGCACAATGTATTACAATAGCAGTATCTACCAATTATTGAGAGCCTACGAAGTACCATACACGACAGCCCTGGGGAGTAGGTTTTAAATCTCCCTCTCTTTAAGAAGTAAATATATTCAGGCTCAGAGAGGTGGAGAGACTTGCCCAAAATCAAAAAGCCAGTAAGAGGTGGCACATGGAGTATCTCACTGCACTAGCCATAGCCTCGCTGCTAACCTGAGCTGTCTTCAGTTCTACCAGTGTACACTATCATTAAGCACCACCTTCCCAACTACACTATACTCTCATTGAAGGTAGAGAAGACTGTTTAGTTCTCATGTATATCCTGGCATCTGATTCACTCCTAAGCACACGGTAGGCACCCAAGTACCTACCTGGGAAGAGGGTTTGTCTCTTTAACCTGGGAAGAGGGACTGCCTTTAAACACTTCAAGGAGCCTCTAGAAACAAGTCAAAATAAGGTTGTTTTCTAAGTGTGCACTAAAAACTCAAAGCAGAGATGTGATGCCATAAAGTTAAAAAAAATGAACTAGGTAGTTTAGTGTTGTTTACACAGGTGATAGAGCTTACTGAGCAGCAAGGAAGAGATACTAAACAATGATCAGGATGCCAGATATCTCTGTAAGGAGATACACAGTTGTGGTCAGGGAGGGGAGCATCATGGGCTCTGGGGTTTTAATAATCTTTGATTTCATTGCTTTGGGTGGTGGTTACATAGGTTTTCACTTTATAATTGCTCATTATTAACTTCTGTATACATGGTTATGCACTTTTTTGTAGGTGTGTATATATTATTTCACAACTGAGACCCACAAAAATAGAATAGGAAGGTCTCAGCTCAGAGAGACACCAAGATTTGAATAAAGGTCTTAACATGGCTACATGAAGAATGTATCAGTCAGAAGGGGTTAGTTGGTCATCTATGAAAGAAAATACTTTTAACGCCCAATGATAAAATCTGTGTGGATAAAGAAATATCTCTAACAAGGGACTTTGAGGATTTCTGGTCCCTTTGTCAAAATATTACCTGGAGCGAGATGGACATATTGGATGATGTTAGCCTTATGCCATTAACAGACAAAGAGTTTCTATGCAAGACATGAACTCTTCTCTAATTTCTGGTTCACAAATTATCATAGTCTGTTCTTTCTCACTGTGCAACAATTGAGTACCAGAATTCAGCCCCCTATCAGGTACACACACACACACACACACACATCATACCAGTGCACCGATGTGTCTCAGGGAACATTGTAGTTGACTCCTCAACATCCATTTCATCACCTAGTCATCTAAGCCAGTCATGACAAGTCCAATATCTTTGATAATCACTGTTTTTCGATTGGACATGAGACCAAATTCAGTCTCATATGCTGGGCTTGATGGGGGTGGATATCTTCTGGAAAGCATTGTGTCATGGTTTCCAATCCCTTTGAAAAGGGACAGTGGAAGATATTTTCCCTTTCTCTCTTAATGTTACCGTGCCTAGGTATGAGGCTTGGAACTGCTACAGACATCTTGGGACCAGGATGATGAGGACACTGAGGATGGCAGGGAAAAGAGAAGGAAAGGATCTGAACCCTTGATGACATCCCTGAGCTACAGTTCTCCATGTCTAGAACCCATCCTACTGCTGACTTCCAGTCTATCTTGGAAATGGACAAAATATTTAATGAGTAACAGCTAACAGCCAGGCATTACTGTTGTCTCCGAAGATACTGTAGTAAACAAAACAGACAACTGTCTCTTCCCTCATAGAACTCATATTTTTCAGTAATTGTACAAATAACAAATAAAATAATTAAATTATACTGTGTGTAAGAAGATTATGATGCTCTGGGGAAAAAATTAGAGCAAGTTAAGAAAAATCTGGAATGCTAAGGAATTGGAATTCTTGTAAAACAGCGGTCAGGATAGGCCAACCTCAGAAGGTGGTATTTGAGCAAAGACTGGAAGGAGCTGGAATGAGCCATTAAATATGTGCAGGAGCATTTCAAGCACAAAGAACAGCCAGTGCAGATGCCTTCAAGTAAAAGTGTAACTATTATAGTTAAGGGAGACGTGGAGGCATCTAGTGGGAGTGCAATTGGATTTTAGAGAAGTACCACAACATCAAATCATGTAGAAACTTGTGAATACTTTGATTTTTTCCTCTCAGTGAGATGGAGAGCAACGGCAGAAGAGTGGCGTGATCTGACTTAGGTTTTAAAAGGATACCTCTGGTTGCTGTGATGGGACCAAACATCAAGGTAAAGTTATAGGAAGATAAACCAGTAAGATTGTTATTGAAATAATCCAGGCAAGAAATGGTAGTGGCTTAGAATCAAGTGGTAGCTGTGGAGGTGGCAAAACTGTTCCCATTCTCCATATATTTTGAACATGTTATCAACAGGATTTCTGAACAGATTTAATGCCAAGACAGACCCACTATTTTTAAGTGAGCATCTAGAAGCATAATGTTAATGTTAACTGAGATGAGGAAGAACTAAAGTAGATGCAGTGAGGGGGATGGAATAAGAATCTCTTTTTTTTCATGGTTAAAATCAAAATGTCTATTAGACATCCATCTGGACTTGCCAAGTGGAGAGGTGGAAGAAACAGACTCTAGAGTTTAAGTTGGATATCTAAATTGGAGAGAGAAGAGGGTATACATGGCAAATAAAGCCACAATATTGGATGAGATCACCAAGGGAATGAGTGTACGTAGGGAAGAGCAGACGGCCAAGGATCGAATTCTGAGCCATGTCAATGTCAAGAGGTCACAAGGAAAGGAGAACAACCAAGCAGACTGAGGAGTTATACTCATGAGGTCAGAGAACAACCAGGAAAGTATTGTCCTGGAACCCAGGTGTGTGTGTGTGTCGACTGGACTGGATCACGGGGTGTCCAAATATTTGGCTAAACGTTATTTCTGGGTGTGTCTGTGAGGGTGTTTCCAGATGAAAGTAACATTTACATGTGTGGACTCAGTAACACCGTTTGCCCTCCCCAATGGGAGTGGGCATCATCCAATCCTTTAAGGGCCTGAATAGAACAAAAAGGTGGAGGAAGGAAGAATTTGGCCCTTCCTGCCTGCTTGATTGACCTAGGACATCGATCTTCTCCTGTCCTCGGTGCTACTGATTCTCAGGTCTTCAGACTCTGACTGAAAGCTACATCGGCGGCTCCCTTGGTTCTCAGGCCTTTGGAGCTGAACTGAATTACACCACCGGCTTTCCTGGGACTCCAGCTGGCAGCTGCCAGACCAGGGAACTTCTCAGCTTCCACAGCTGCATAAGCCAATCCCTTATAATAAATCTCTTCCCATCTATGTATCCGATTGGTTCCGTTTCTCTAGAGAATGGTGACTAATACACCAGGGAAGAAAGTACTCCCAGGCGCAGGGAGTGACCAGCTCTGTCCAAAATTATGGATAGGTCGGTTAAGGAGAGGACTGAGATAGCCATTTAATTTAGAAATATCCATGTCATTGTTACCTTGACCAGAACAGTTCAGTGTAGCTGAAGGTATATAAGCTTGATCAGAGTGTGATTAAGGCAGAATGGGAGGAGAGGAATTGGAGACCGTGAACGCAGACAACTCTCTATGGGAGGTTTGCTATCAAGGGGAGAAGAAATGGCCCTATGGCTGGCACAGGGAGTGAGGTGAAAGAAAGTTTTCTGTTTGTTTGGTTTTGTGTTGTTTTTAAGATGGAAAAAAATAGCACCAGTTTGTATGCTGACAGGACTAATCTAGCAGAGGCAGGAAAAGTGATGATGATGTTACAAATGCTGTGAAAATATGAATTTCCTTTTCGATTTAGCCAATTTAGGTGAGAATTCTCTGCTACTTGCAACCAGAAGAACTTTCACTAACAGAGTGAGCAATGTCTTGGTATGTCTAAGGCTTTTCTGTTTTGGGCCTACTGAGGTATAACTTTTCACAGTACTCTCTTTCCTTCTGGTTTTGGTGATAAATTATATGAACTGGTTTTGATGATAAATTATATGGTCACACTAATTAGTTAGGAACACTGGTTCTGAAGCCATAGATGCCAATCCTGGGCCTGCCACTTACAAGATGCCATCTTAGACAATTTCTTAACTTCTGTGCCTAAGTTTCTTTATATGACAATGGGGCTAATAATTGGCACATAATCTCATGAAGTTTTGCTGACCGACTGAGGTAAAGCGCTTAAAGAGCTTACAAAAGGACTTGCTAAAATGCTAACTATTTCATAAATATGAGGTATCATTAAATCTGCAGACCACGTGATGCAAACTTCCCCATACAGTAAAGAATGTAAACTGCTCGCTGCTTTGTTTTGCCCTTTTGAGACATGGAGCCTTAAAGGTAATTAGACAACATGCAACTAACAGAGTGAAATTATTCACAGCTCCTTTTTACAGGTAAGGAAACAGGGAAATAGAGTATTTAATTAAGATTCAATAGGAATTGAAAAATAAATGTTAATTTGTGACCAACCGTGTCAAGATGCTTGGGGCGATGTTTAATTTTACATGTCCACTTGACTGGGCCTCAGGGTGCCCAGATATTAGGTCAAACGTTATTCTGAGTGTGTCTGTGAGGGTGTTTTTGGATGAGACTAACACTTGAATAGGTAGACTGAGTAAAGCAGGTTGCCCTCTCTAATGTGGGTGTCTCACATCCAATCAGTCAGAGGCCTGAATAGAACGAAAAAGCTGACCTCCCCTCAAGCAGGAGGGAACCGCTCCTGCCTGACCACTTGAGGTGGGACACTGGTCTTTTCCTGCCTTTGGATCTGAACTGAATAACGGCTTCTTTTTGAGACTCGGTCCCAGCAGCTTTTGGACTGGAACTTGCACCATTGGCTCTCCTGGGTCTCCACCTTGCCAACTGTAGATCTTGGGCCTTCTCAGCCTCCATCTTCATGGGAGCCCCAATTCCTAATAAAAAAAATCTCTTTCCATCTCTCTCTGTATATGCTATTGGTTCTGTTCCGTCTCTCTCTGTATATGCTATTGGTTCTGTTCCGTCTCTCTCTGTATATGGTATTGGTTCTGTTCCTCTGGAGAAGGCTGACTAATACACTCGGGAAGGCACAAGCCTCTTGTTGAAGTAAAAGGACATGATGACATGATGTAACTCTGGAAAGAGTGGGCAGTATGTTCACAGGAGTACAGACAATCAGGGTCACAAAACAGGGTTTTCATAAAAAAATTAACTGACGGTTATTAAAGGTTGTGGGAGGCAGAATTCTAAAAATGGTCTCCCAAGATTTCCTGCCATTAGCCCAGGAACAGTGAATAAGAAGAGGCATCACATGCATTTTTGCGTTATGTTACACGGCTAAAGGGACTTTGCAGTTGTAATTAAGGTTACTAAACTGTTGACCTTCAAATAGGGAGATTATCCTAAAGAGCCTAATCTAATCACAGGGGCCCTTTAGAAGCAGACAGTCTTCTCTGGTTAGCAGCAGAAGGGGAAGCAAGAGAGATTGGAAGCTCGAGAAGGATTTGACACACTATTGCTCACTTGAAGATGGAGGGAGCCACATGACGAGAGATATAAGCAGACTCTAGAATCTGAGAGCAGACCCTGAGGACATCTCATGAGGATGTGGTGTCATGGGTCCGACCACCACAGGAGGAGAATCTGCCGACCACCTGAATGAGCCAGGAAGCACCTTCTTCCCCAGAGCCTCCAGGTAAGACCTCCTCCCAGCTGACACCTTGACTTCAGCCTTGTGAGACCCTAAGAGAGAACTCACTTCATCTATGCCACACATCGGACCTATGGAAACTGTGAAATCATAAGTATGGGTCGATTGAATCTGCCCAATTTGTGGCAATCTGTTATGCAGCCATGGAAAACTGATACACAGGTATTTAAGTTATTAGTGTATTGAATGTGTGTGGTTAAGGTATTTCTCAGTATTATCCAACCTACCGAAGAGGTTGAGAAATAATTTCTGGCCCAGCCACCACCACATGTAGCTCCAAGGTGCGAATTAAAATAAGTATGGACAAAGTCACAGGGCAGTGAAGTCTAACTCGAGTGTAACACAGAGGCAAGAACAGACAGCTTGAAGTGTGACAGCAACAATGAGGACACTCTGGTAAGATGGGTGCCACACTCAGTGCGAAGGGCTTGGATGTTGGAGCTGCCTATTCAGTCCCTGCCCTTTAGATAAGGCAGAACATTCCGTTCCAAGGTTCTTTTATGAGACAACAACAGACAAGCACAGTCAGGGGAGTTGCAGGTGGTGGCTCTGAATTAAATTGAAATAAATTACTACGAAAAAAGGTCTGAAGTCATAGACATGCTTTGAGGCTTTAGAGTCAGACAGACTGGCTCTATTATTCTGTGATCCTAGCTGAGTTCCAGAATTTTAATTTATTAATTACGTGTGTGTCTGTGTGCGCATGCATATGTAAAACACCCCCTTGATAAACAACTCTGACATCTTTAGAGGCCCCTGGGGTTTACATCTGCCTGCGTGATTATCTGTACTAAGACAGCTGGATCAGCTTGAACGATCCCTCTAGCCCCAGAGACTACCACGGTGCATGGCACATATGGATTTTCTGACTTTCATCCCAGCTCCCTGTATTCACTAGCTTCTAGTACCACTGTATTGCTGACTTCCTGGCTTCATAATCAGAGTCAGCCTTTCTAATAATCTCTCAGTGTCTGAAATGGGCTTAGAGTGGGAGAACATTTGAAACTCCCCTAGGCTCTGGAAATACAAAGTGACTGACGCACAAAAGTCATGAAAAATTTAACTGGAGAAACGAATAAATATAAGACTGGTGATTTGATTATTTAATTTTCTGGTGAAAATCATAAATATTCAGGAATATGGAACCAAGTCTGTGAGCCCCCAAATAATGGAATATCAGGTTCAGGCACGCATGATCATAGTCACAAGGACTCAGTTTCCCTGATCCGACTCCTGCTCCCATTGCTTCTATTCTTCCTCAGTCCAATTTTTGTCTCCTCTTCCTCTCCCCCACCCCCCCGGCACTGCAAATGTACCCTGTGGAGACTTCTAATTCAGAAATTACACTTCTTTTTTTGTTGTTTTCCTGCTGGGAGGATGGTTTACTTGCACTTTGCTTACCTTGTAGGAAGTACACTACCTGAAATATGATAGGCATTGCTGAAGGTTTGCTGAATTCATTTATTTCATACCGAAACTTTGACAGCAACAACACCTACTTTCAATCTGGATGGTAGTCCACTAAATGCTTCCTCTGTAGGTGGCATATGTGTGGCTTTTGAGTAGCACGTGCCATGAAAACTCTCCTAGAGAAGCTAAAAGGTGTTGGAGGATGAGAAATCTGGTCCATTTGTCCATATGCCTCTACACAGCATGTGGCATAGGTTTCAGCACACAATATGGCTTAAAGCAACAATTCCCAGACCTTAGCCATGTCGACGCCTTTCCATATCTGCCACCCTCAACTGAAATGTTATAAACTTCGTGTTTTACTGCAAAGAAAAGTATTATTTATCAGGAGTAAAACTGTAAAAATCAAGGGGCCAGCTCCGTGGCCGAGTGGTTAAGTTCCCGCGCTCCGCTGTGGCGGCCCAGGGTTCAGATCCTGGACGCAGACATGGCGCTGCTCGTCAGGCCACGCTGAGGTGGCGTCCCACATCCCACAACTGGAAGCAACTAAGATATACAAGTGTGTAAGGGGCGGGGTTTGGGAAGATAAAGCAGAAAAAAAAAAAAAGATTGGCAACAGTTGTTAGCCCAGGTGCCAATCTTTAAGGAAAAAAAGACTGTAAAATCAATAAAGTGATGACATAGCAATGGCATGGAATTTTAAAATTTACACTGGTGACTTTCGAGAAAACAGGAATTTTTCGAATTCTTTTTTTAATGTGCAGATATGCTCACCAATGCAGGCTTTGGATTGTAACAGCAGTTCTTCTAAAGCCCAGCTTTGCCACTTCCTGGCTGTGTGGTTAGGGGCAAGTTATCCATCCTCCTGACGCTTACTTTTCTCATTTGTGAAACTGGAATCATGGTACTTACGTCACAGGGATTTTATGAAAATTATCAGTGAGATATGTAAAGGATCTGACACATGGTAGGCCCTCAAAGAGCTTTTATTACCTCTTCTAATACTGCAGTTTTGAAACAACAACAAAAAACCCAAATAGGGTTCCTTTATAAGAATTTTGGGAATTATGCACATCAGAAAGTTCATTGAAAGCAACAAATCAAGGATACTTCCTTTGAGGTATAGGCTGGTAGTCAAAGCTGTTGGATCAAAGCTAAAGTGAAGTGTAGAAACCAAAAATCTAATTCGTGCCCTCTCTTAGGAGGTGTAATATTGTATTTTGGGAAAACTGCCAACAAGACCACTGATTTTCAAACTTGCCTTGAAATACATAACCTATGAGAAGATGGGAAAAAAGAAAAGGAAAAGCTGTTTTCCTACCAATCTCGAATTCCAGAGAACGGTGCCCGGTTCAGAGCCTATGGTCACAGACACCCCACCATGGTGCTCACTGATGATGCATCTTTGCAGAACGAGCTGACTTTATTGGGGGTACTTGAAGCTTTTACTGTGAAAGACGGAATGCGGCCATTTTCCTGATCCCGATTTTGATCTCAAACCTCACTTGTGTGTGCCTTGTTGTCTTCATCTAAGGAAGCTAGGAAATTTGTGGAACAGCGTGGTGACCCCGAGAAACCTTTGTTTCTTCTGAGGGAATGGGTCTCATGGTGCCTGGGCCTGTGGGTGCACAGCATCATTGATAAGTCAACTATCTTCCATCCTGGGCGGGATTGATGTCTTTGTGGAAGGGAAGGCGTCCTGCCAAGAAGAGGATTCTCAGACAAGGAAATTAGCTCTGCAACAAAAACCCTCCTCGGATCCATCTCATCAAAGTCAAGAAGGAGTTGTAAATAACAATTATCCTATTCCTTTACAAAGACTTGAAATAGCTATCTTTCATCTGCCACAGCAGGAATCAGTGTTGAATATACCAACATTTGGCCAAAGGAGCTGGGAGAGATCTCTGGGGTGAACAGCTTCTGAGAGCGTTAGGAGACGCGATGATAACCTTGGAGAGCTCAATCAGTGGGAAAAGGGAGGGGAATCAGAGAGGACTGCTGGGGGCAAGTTCAGCTGGGCTCTGCCTGCCCTGCACTCTTTGTGGGGTGTTATGGTCAATGAGCCCTGAGTTTCTACCTCATTTGGCTACCTACTAAGTGTCAGATCCTGGGCCGTTTACATAATGCCCTTGATCTTAATATTCCCCTTTATGAAATGGGAATGCAAATATTTCCCTCAAAGGGTTTTTGGTAGAATTAGATGAAATAAGATCGATGAAGAGCCTGGTGGAGTGCCCATCATTATGTGTACTATTACTTAACATTAATCTCAACCATTCTGTCAACTATTTCATTCCATTGCTTTGCTTTCATTGTTTAATTATAGAATTGTGTTTTATTCTCAAAGACACAGTTGTATCTAAACAAAATATACTATGTAAATTATAGTACCTGTTCTGCCAAGATAAAAGCAAAAACCACCGAGGTGATGAATGACCGGGATCTGGAAACACCACCCTAAGTCAGGCTGTGTAGTAAAAACTGTGCCAGCCCTATGAGGGATTCGCCAAAAGTGAGTCAGACCTCTGGCCCTCAGCTGTCTCGCAGCCGACTAACAGAGTTTGCATGGAAGCTGATACATGCATGGTGCTGACCCAGATGGCACCTACTGGAAGAACTGTGGTTTGGAAACAGAATGTTTTCCCTATTAGGGTCACTTTCAAAAGATTAATTAATCAATTAACTAATTCATTAATTCGACAAATATTCAGTGGTGTCTTTCCAGTTGTATCAGAAAGTGTGCTGGCTGGTGGATTGACAAAGACCAGTGAAACACGGCCCTTGCCCTCAAGGGTGTCTCAATGTAGCAAAGGAGACAGGCATGTTCATTACATCAACAGATATGGTCTGGATGACTATACTGTGTGCTCAGCAAAGTTCAGGGCTGCTTGTGAGAAACCATTGAGCAAGAGACAAAGATCCCTAACATCAAGGAGTTTATGTCCAAGCAGGAGCTATGGGGGAGGAGAGAGATAAGCAATAAACACAACGACACAGTAGATAACATAATCTGTTAGGTGATAAGTGCTCTAACAAAGAGACAATTTAGGCCGAGGTAAGGGGGGATCAGGAATATGGGGTGGTGGAAAAGATGAGTGCACTCAGCAATAGAAAATACGGTGGCCTGGGTAGACCTCACTGAGAAGCCCAGAACTGAGCCAAGGCTTGATGGAAGTGAGGAAGTCAGCCGGGGTAGGGAGCATCCCAGGTGGAGGGAATAGCTACAGCAAAGGCCCTGAGGAGGGAGCCTGGCTGACATAATGCAGAAAGCGCCCAGAGTCCAGCAGAGCCAGAGAGGAGTGACTGAGGGGAGAGCCTAAGGGTAAGTCAAAGAGCAAACAGGGCCCTGACCTCCCAGGGCCTCGTAGACCTGTGTGAGGATTTAGCATTTGACTCTGTCGCACGAACAGAGGAGCACTAGGACGGGTTTCGGTGCTGAATGAGAAGTCTGTATGGGGACAGGATCAGTGAAAGGGAGGTACACAGCAGTCAGGGAGCTAGAGGTCGTGACCAATGAAGCAGGAGAAATCAAGGAGTGCTGCCTCTTTGAGAGAGTGGAAGCACTCACCTGGACTTGACATCCATCAATCTTTGTGTTCACACCCTCAACTCTGTGCACACCCGTGCCATTACTCACAAAAATCACGCAATTAGAAGTCCTGTATTCATCCCGTGATCTATCAATTAATCGAATGAAAAACTGGGGAGGCATTTTTTGTTCCAGTCGCTTTGCTTTTGAGAAGTTTTCCCTGACTCACTTAGCACAGCCCCTCCGTGAAGCCAATTCTGTGGCTGCGAGAAAATCAGTGTCCACGGTACAGGAAGAAACAAGGAATTTGGGAACCTATGGAGAGTGGTTCGAAAGACACAACCCACTCAACCTCCCCAAGTGCAAAGACATGTATGGAGCTGCCTATGTTCGCTCCTCTTTCATTTTGAACCTCTAATAAACAATTAGGTATAATAATAACTGTCCTTTTTGATCCATGTAGCTTCTGTCACGGTCTTGCATTCAGTCGCTGTATTTTGAATCCCTGCTGGACACCAAGTTCCAGGCACTGTGCTGACTCAGGGGGAACAGGTATGTTTCGGGCTGGCTCCCAGCCTTTAAATTCCTTACAAACACGCAGACAGATCATGACAGAGCTCCTTGATTAGAGCAATGACAGAATCAAAGTCAAGGGAGCCTGCGACAAGAAAGGAGGGTAATTTAATCCCAGTGTAAGGGGTGAGTGAGTACACACGGTCAGGAAAGCCTTTTTCGCGAGAGGCGAGGTTAATGAGGTAGGTGATTTTATTACCCCCATTTTACAGATAAGAAATATTAAAGTCAAAGAAACTTACTTACTTAAGGCTGCATAGCTACTGAGGGAGCCAGATTTATACTCCAGGGCATTTGGTTTATAAAACACCTTTTTTTGGTCTCGTTGACTACTACTAAGATCACTTCCCCTGACTCTGTTTCCCTTTAACGTACCTTGAAATCTTCTCAGCTACGTTGTGGTCACTCTCCTGAAAGCTGGGTTCAGCTGTGAATTCTATCAGGCTCTGAGAAGGTCTGTGACAGTCTCTATCCGAGGGAACAGCTGTTCTGGAGAGCTCCTCTCTCTTAGAATCGTACTCCCCTTAAAAGTTAGTCCCCAAAGTGGCAGCTCTAGGTGCCACGCCCATGGAGATGGGAATAATAACCGCCCGCTCAAGATATAATGGGCTGTCGAGAACACAGGCTACAGGGCTCAACACAGGGCCTGGCACAGAGACTGTGCTCCACAAGTATTCCATGCCTTGACCTCATCCCTTTCCTTCCGATCAAGGGAAAGGTCACTGTCAACCTCTTCAAGCAGAGGTTCAATTTCTACTACGGAGAATGTTTCTTCTCTCCCTTATTTTTGGTTGGATTTTGGTGCATGGCAGTTAACGGTTGTGTCAGCTAGCTTTTGATGCATAACAGACAACCCTCAAATTGAGTGACTTTAAACAACAACCAATTCTGTTGCTCACAATTCTGCAGGTCAGCAGTTTCAGCCAGGCTCAGCTGAGTGGTCCTTATGCATAAGAAGGCTTGCTTGTGCAACTGTGGTCAGAGCCTTGTCAGCTAGGTGGCTCTGCTGGGAGCCGGGTGGTCTAGGATGGTCTTACCCACCTTTCTGGCAATGGGTTCACAGTCAGCTGGGATGAAAGGGATGCATGGGCCAGGGTCTCTCATCATCCACCTAGCCAGGGCCTCAGCACATTGTCGTCACCTTGTTTCAAGAGCGGCGAGAGAGTGCAAGTACTTTTTAATTCTCTGCTTGCTTCACACTTGCTACTAGTCCCATGGGACAAAGCAAGTTCCATCGCCAAGGCCAAGGACAATGGGGGAGGAGATACAGGCCTGCACAAATGGCAGTTGTTACTGTAAGACTCTACCACTACGCTGGTTTACGAAATAACCTTGTTCATCACCACAGAAATATTTACCTATGGATAAACCAGACAGTGGAATGCCAGTCTCTCAAAAATGATTTTGACTCTTCTTTAGAAGAAGTCATAACCATCTTGCTCTATGGGTCTAACAGGTGAATAATAAAATTATTTTATGAAATTCTGGGGGAAAAAAACTAATTTGAAATTTTTCTCGTCATTGTACTAAACTTGTAAGTTGTGGATGTCTTATCCCGAAACACGCTATGACTTTGCCAGTGGGAATCCAGCCTGTACATCTTTCCTGATTATAGTGCTGCTATTGCTCTCCCTTCCAACAAATGCGCCCCAAGCAGACACATATTGCAGAGGCATAATGTGATGGAGAAGTGATGGCATAGACCAGAAAACGGCAGCTCTACCGAGACAAGGAGATAGTACCTGGTAACCGTAAAGCAGACTTGTGACGTGGCGGGGGCCTAGTTGGGCAACCCTTCCCCCCAGACACCAGCCAAATCCCCAGCTTTGCGAGAGTTCCTCTTGGTTTATTCGAATCATCTTTCAAAGCTGAGTACAAGTTTTATCATTTTCTACTACAGTGTCCTAACCATATGTTTTTAGGATCCCTTGCTACTTTATTTATTTTGTGGTGGCTGATAGTGCTACTGTGAATGTCATCATTTCCCCATCCTATTTTTTACACGATTACTGCTGGCATACATGGAAGCTCTTGGTATTTCAAATATCAACATTTCATTCTGCCACTTAAAGGAATTCATTTTTATATCGTTTCTTAGGTGTTTCCCAAGAACATATTCATATCATCTGCCAATAATGACAATTTCGTCTTCTTTACCAAAATGACAGATCTTTTCTCTTTACAATCTCACACACTGGAAAGAATGTCTAAAACGATATTTAAGAATATTGGTGATAATAGGTATATTTGCCTAGATCCTGACTGTAATGGATTTTTTCCTAGTTGTCGAACACTATCTGTGTATGTGTGCGTACGGACCCACCGAGGAATACAGCTAGCTGACATCTATTTTCCTAGTTCGTTTTGAATCATGAGCTGTCGTCCTCCTTCAAATGTTCCTTGATCGTCCACATATCGTTAACAGACGATCAGTTGCGGTAGTGTCTCTACTGGTTGCAGTCCTTCTCATTACGCCTCCGTCTTGCCATTTTCTTCGTATACCACCCGTACCTGTATGTCATGTTATGCTCTAGATATTGCAGCTGTGTTGCCACCGGGAACAGGATCATTTTTACGAGCTATTTTGGGCATAAATGGAGGGTAGCAGACCCTTGGGAAGCTGAACTACCTTGTTATTTAAAAACTGGACTGTAAGTTTCATGACTCCTTTCCACTTACCTTTCAGGTTCAATTTCCCCTCGATGAAGGGGTTATTTCACCAGAAAAGTGAGTTTTCATAATCCTGCTTGGCTGATGCCAGCCAGAGGGTCTGTGGGGAAGACAGAGACAAAGATGCCTAAGCTGCAATAGGGCAAAAGTTAGGAGACATCAGAGGTCTTCTCCATAAGGCTACTGTTAGAGCAGGGAAACAATATACAAGGAAAAATATAGAAGGAGAGGGAAGGCTTGAGGTTGTTAGATTTTTGGCTGTGGGGGGCCACTTCTTGGCCAAGAGGACAGGATGACCAGAGAGGTGAGAGAGCACCAAGTGGCCTTGCTGGAGTCCCCGTCCCACGCCAGGGGCCTTCCAAAAACCAAAATGTAAAGCATGAAGAGATTTCCACAGGCGTGTCTTCCAAAACCCCAACCGGTACTTATCAACGAGAAAGAGAGAAGGGCGGAGTGTGCGGAGGATCGAGGTTCTCGGGACTTAATCAAACACTACTCGGGGGGTTCTCCAGTTGTTGGGCGAATATGGCTCAAAGTGCAAAGGGCTGAACCAAGTAAGGCAAGGAGTTTACTGATGAGGAAACTGAGGAACAGAAGTTAGGTAAGATGTCAAGAGGGGCTCAAGACAAGTGTTAAGCAACGGGCTGTGCCAAGATGCCTGGCAAGGTGAAGAACCTGTTGAAGAAAGAAAACTGTATGACATGACTCAGCAGAGATTAGGTCCTGTTTTGCCAAGAATACCGAGGATCGTTTTGACAAAACTGGGGCCTTGCTCTAAATAAGCCGGTCCTATTCATCGTGGGCGATGGTGATGACGATGCCCTTGATCTTACTGCGTGTAAAAGGACTGCGCGTGTGTGTGTGTTTCCTGCAACCTGGTGGGGTGAGGAGAAACGTCCGGCCACGCCACAGCCACGTTCAGCTCTAAGGCACACGTGGAAAGAACCTGGGCCCAAGGCACAATGCGGTGAATTGAACCCTGGGGGAAGGAGATTCCCAGCCTGAGGCGCGCGGGGCGCCTGCGCAGTGGGCCCCAGGCGCTGCGCGCTGCGGGAGCCGCGAGACCCCCGCCCCCGCCCCCGCCCCCGCCCCTCGCCCGCCAACGTGAACGCGCACGCGAATGGAGACGCGAACGCGCACGCGAATGCGCCTCACCTCGCTCAACCCCTGCCCGGGCGGCTGAGCAGGGAGGGAGGCGCGCGCCCTACCTGCTGAGGGGGCCGCGGGTGGGCTGTGTGCAGAGTGGCGGGCTCCCCGGCGGCGGCGGCGGCAGCGCCACCTCCTCCCTTCGGGCGTCTGCGCTCGGGACCCTCCGCCGCGCGAGGGACGGACTGACTGACGTACCTCGCCCGCCCCCGCCCCCGCCCCCGCCTCATCTTCCCCTAGGCTCCGGGGCTCCCCGGCTGAGGCGCCTCTCTCTCCCCGCCCCTCGCCCTCGGCCCTTCCTCTCCCGGCACCTCGGGCGGCGGCGGCCAGAGCAGCAGCGAGCGGCGGGAGCAGGCGGCCTCGAGGATGAAGTGCAAGCCGAACCAGACGCGGACCTACGACCCGGAGGGGTTCAAGAAGCGGGCGGCGTGCCTGTGCTTCCGGAGCGAGCGCGAGGACGAGGTGCTGTTAGTGAGCAGCAGTCGGTACCCGGACCGCTGGATCGTGCCGGGCGGGGGCATGGAGCCCGAGGAGGAGCCGGGCGGCGCGGCAGTCCGAGAGGTGTACGAAGAGGCGGGAGTCAAGGGGAAGTTAGGCCGGCTCCTGGGCATTTTCGAACAGAACCAAGATCGCAAGCACCGAACGTACGTGTATGTACTGACTGTCACTGAGATTCTGGAGGATTGGGAAGATTCGGTTAGCATTGGGAGGAAGCGAGAGTGGTTCAAAATCGAAGATGCGATCAAGGTTCTCCAGTGCCACAAGCCCGTGCATGCCGAATATCTGGAAAAACTAAAGCTGGGCGGTTCCCCAACCAATGGAAACTCCGTGGCCCCGTCCCCGCCAGAGAGCGATCCCTAGTATGTACGGCTCCTGCACAGACTTCTGCTTTCCGCCTCCCTTAGAATAAATAGTGGCCGGAGCACCCCTGTGCCGTGTGCGGTCTTCGGGGCGGAGGGAGGCTTCTTTTGTTTCCTTGGCAGACCTCTGAATCACGCTTGCAGACCGCCTCAGTTGCCAGGCACTGTTTTCAATTTGCGCGTTTTTCAGATGCTTTGAAAATCGCTTCTGGTAGCGCTGTAACATATTTCGGAAAGCCAAAGCCACGTGGGTTTTTTTTTAAAGGTGCCTTAACTGCTCACCCAGCCCTTGGGGGGGAGCTGTGCGTGTGTGTGTGTACACGTGTGTACGCGCTGTGGTTTGTTCTTTTACGTTTCACACATACTTTGTGTGTGTGTGTGTGTGTGTGCGCGCGCGCGCGCGCGCACGTGTGCTTTTTTGGTACCATTCTTGTGGTTTGTTTCGTAGGGATCTGATCGCTTGGTTGTGTGGCATCTTTCATTAATTTTTTTTCTTGTTTTCTCGTTCATAGCATTCGCCCTTGTCAGTAAGCCCTTCTGTGATGGGAATTGGTTTAAGCGATCAGTTTTGAATTTAAAAAACATTTAAGAAATTTTACATCTTGTGCTCTTTCCGCACTGGACCATAATTTGATCTCTAGAAATGTAATCTAGTTTGCCCTTTTCGGAAATTTCTTTATTCTTATGTAGATAATTTGACTTTCAGAAAAAAAAATTTCTCACCTGGTAATTTTTCACTGCTTACTTGAAATGGCCGTTTCCCCATTTTCCCCCTACAAGCACCAACGAAGTTTAACAAAGTGTTACTTCTTAGGAAGGTATTGTTGGCCAAGCACATCCTGAGGTGTACATATTAGCATGAAAACTGTGTTCGTGGAGTATGATGTAGCATGCTCAGCCTCCAACTCTATTGCCTTTTTCTTAATACCCTAGAAGAAGCATAGTTCTCTAAATGTAAGTTAGTTTTTGGAAGAAAGTTATTTCCCACGTTTGAATTTGGGATATTCCAGTTAAACTTGTCTGAATGCCAGTAGCCGGAAGAATGGAATCTTATATGGTAATTACATCCCAGTTGAGCGAGGTAGCTTTCTTGATATTCAGCTGTTACAGACTTCTCAGAGTGTTAGGACAATCTCTCTTAAACATTTAGGATAAACGTTTGTTCTCACAGGACAAACGTTGAGGTACCGAATTAAAAGATCTTACATTTGCCTTGATGCTTGCTTACAATCAGGAGTCCCATCTGAAATACTTAAGTCTTGGAACTTCCTCTGTTCTCTCCAGCCATGTGAGAAAGTAGGTAGAAGTAAAGCCTACTCCATGAAGTGGGTACTGCGGGGGAAAAGGTCATTCCTAATTTGTAGGGCAATCTAGAATATGTCGTATCTCCTAATCATTACTGATAAATATTTGTCACTCAACTAACTTTTTGAGGATCACTTTTATGTATTCTGTATTAATAAATTTTGAAAGTTTAGATTCCTCTTAGAACTTATCTTCTCTCAGGAAGGTTGAGGAAAAGCTTGCTTTGTGAAGAGAGTATGCGTGGGGGATATTTTTCTACATCTAACATTTAATATCTTAAAAATATTCTATAGACCAATAATAAATATAAGTGGATAGTAACTGTAATTTAAATAATTTGTTATTCTAAAAATTAACCTTTTAACAAGAACACAATTACTGGTAGAATTGACTATTGCTAATTTTGTTTTATTTTGTTGCCACTGTTTTTAAAATAAGATCTTTGCCATGTATAAATATGTCTAAATAAAGTATATATTGTAGTTAACAAAAATTAATATCATCAAAGGAATGAGTAGAGTAGAAAATGAACAGCTTTTAAAAACCAATTATATAATTTCATATTCTATATTATGCAGAGTTATCAAATATGTTTTTCAAAAATTGTTTCTTTGTGCAGAAAGACATCTTGTTTTTTAAACAAACTTTCTAAATCCTATAAGTTGACCTTTCCTATTCCAACAATCCAAATCAACTAGTAGATATTCTCAGTAACCTGAGATTTTTCAAAGTATGCACTAACAGCAAAGAAACTGGATTATTGCATTATAACTATGGTCATGTGTCACTTAACAGTGGGGATATGTTCTGAGAAATGTGTTGTTAGGCAGTTTTGTAGTTGTGTGAACATCAAAGAGTGTACTCTCACAAACCTAGATGGTCTGGCTTACTACACACTTAGGCTGTATGGCACTAATCTTGTAGGACCACAGTCACATGGGCAGTGTGTCACTCATCAAAACATCTTTATGCAGCGTATACTGTATTTCATGCATAAAACTGCCTCCATCTAAAATGCTGCTGCAAATACCTGGGAGGTTACATGACATTCTTAGAGATAATGCGCAATCTTATATATTGACTTTTGAACTGTGTATCTGACAAATGCAAGAAGTGCAGTGTTGATGTTAATCTACTCCTGTTAGCTTGTAAATATTTGCTGTATTTTATTGAGAAACATTTGTATTGAGTTCTGTCACTTACTAGGATTTTCTTCAGTGCCCAGATATCTTTAATTTATGCAATTTGTAGAATGCCCAAGGCTTTCATTTCTAAATTGCAACAGAACACTTTACAGTTACTGCACTTTAAGTTAAGCTTTCAAATTCTCATGGGCAGCTCTTGTTATTTATGCTTCTAGAGTTCACTCTAGAAAAAATTAAAGAACCCAAAAGCCTTTCGTTTTAAAAGAGAAATCCAAAAAATTCAGGCTAAAACAATTGACACAGAAGTAACAAATCAAGTGGTATCTCTGACCTCCATCCTCCAAGAGTTTGATCCACAATTGGGATTTTCTCCCTACAGAGTCATTACATAGCACCCATGCATTATTTTTGTGATGATTGCACTAAAAATGTTCAGATGAATCTTTCAGGTTGTACCCCTCTCAAAGAAAAACAGTGCATTGATCAAAGATAAAGACTTTCAGACATGAGGTAGAAATTTGTTTTCAGCATGTTTTTTAAAAGGCTTTTTTTTCCCCCCTAAGTGGACAAGTGCCTATTCTTGTCTTTTAAAAAGTTTTAAGAAGACGTGTTGGAGTAAAGATAATATTGATATGCTTGATACATAATTTCCCTGGATGTCTAATGTATTATATTTTCTAAAAACGTATGTTTTGTCAATCAGATCACTGTTGAAAGAAGTAACTCTGAAAGGGATGAGGAGTGGCTGTAAATATTTTTAATTCCTTTGTATGGTTTCGTTTGAGAGAATTGTAAGGATTTCAACATTTTTGTATTTAGAAACATCAAATAAATGTTGGGGTGTGTGTGTGTGGAAGAGCAGGAACAGGCAACTTTTAAAGTAACAGCAACATTAGAGGGCCCTTCCAGGACATGGTTTAAAGGTCTGTGAAATTAGAGCTGCTCCTCTCACTTCCCTTTAAGTGGAGTCCAATTTTAAGAAAGAGCGATTCCTGCATCAATAGTTGTTAATTGGGAAAAGGGAGATGAAAATGCTCCTTTAGAGCCTACAGTACTAACAGCTGGCCAGTTTTCTTTTTCATGGTTCCTTTTGTGGAAGCACCAAGCAAAACAGGAAATATTTTTAGTGTCATTCTAGTATTGTAATCATCTTTCTGAATGACTGTTGGCCTGTTAGACTATGAACTCTGAGGACTAGGACACAGCCTGAGTCCTGTCCATATCCTCAGAGCCTAGAACTGTGGCTAAAATTTGGAGACATTTATCATTGATCCACAGGTTAGAAATGTCTACTATTAGTGTATTCTTGATTTCTTAGCTTTATATTTTAGCTGGAACAATCTGTTGTTCTCACAGCTCTCATCTGGCCTCACAGTGGAACTGCATTGGATAATCACTGAAAGTTTTTCCAATACAAAGTGGTTGATGAAGCATAGTAAATGGTCAATAAATATTTGTTGACCAGAAGAATTGATGATCCAATAAAACTATTAATGAGATATTTTTTTTTAGGTGAATGGCATAGATGTTGTTCAGATTTACTTTGAAAGAATCAAGTATGTGAACCCAATGATGAATGGAATTGTGAACCACAGGTGAGCTCTTTCGCACTCCCAAGGACACAGCTCATCCTATGCTTTTGGACATTTCTTCCCTGTTTATTAAAATGACTGTTCTCCAGGTTGTTGTACTACCACTGTATCTGTACAGACTTCTAATTTGGTTCCTACAGCCTTTTTAGTGCTCTTATGATTATGGTCTTTATTTCCCACCAGGTTATATGACCTTGAGTGCAAGGACCTTGTTTCTTTAGTCTTTTTATATATCTAGCGTACAAGACATCACTTGAAATATGGTAGACATCACTGAAGCTTTGTCCAAATAATTAATATTTTGTAATGACACTTAAGTGGTAAAGCATTCACCTTCTAATCTGGTGTTAGTTCAATAAATGCTGTCTGTCTAGCATATATGTGGCTTTTGTATTTCAGGTGTCACAAATGTTTCAAGGCAGCTGTGAGATACTAGAAAGCAAAAATTCTTACTCATGGGCCAGCCCTGGTGGCCTAGTGGTTAAGTTTAGCACTCTCTACTTAGGTGGCCTGGGTCCAGTTCCCAGGCGCAGAGCTATACCACTCATCTATCAGTGGTCATGCTGTTGTGGCAGCTCACGTACAAAAAGAGGAAGATTGGCAACAGATGTTAGCTCAGGGCGACTCTTCCTCAGCAAAAAAAGAGGAAGATTGGCAACAGATGTTAGCTCAGGGCGAATCTTCCTCATCAAAAAAAAAAATCTTACTCATGTCTATATCATCCCAGACATTATGTGCCCCCTGATGGCAGTACACTACACCACCTATGAAATTCACTTGCCAGAATTTTGTACCTAAATCTGATCGTGCCTCTAGACATAATTGCTAATCTATGGAAAATACAGGGAACAGAGAGACATTACTCTTCATCACAGAGATGGTATCAGCAGAATCCAGACAGTGGGAAACTACAGGACAAATGACCCAGTTTCTTCAGTAAATGAATTACCAGGATGAAAGAAAGAAATGGAGGATGATCCTATAGATTAAAGGAGACTTAAGAGACATATAACCAATTGTAATATATGGATCTTTTTTGGATCCTAATTTGACCAAACTGTAAATTTGTGAGACAATCCAGATAATTTGAAAATTGACTTGATATTTGATATTAGTTGGGATAATGGTATTGTGGTTATGTTGAAAACAAGAGTCCTTATCTTTTGGAGATTCATTCTCAAATATTTATGGTTGAAATGATGACTGGCGTTTGCTTCAAAATAGTAAGTCTGGATGTTAAGTGCATTGGAGATGTTGAAACAAGACTGGCCTTGACTTGATAATTGTTGAAGCTGGGTGATGGTTAAATGATGGTTCATTAGTATGTTCTTCTCTACTTTTGTATGTTTGACATTTTCCATAATAAAAAGTTAATAAAAATAGTTATCAGAGTTTTTATTAAAGCTAATATATAAGGCATAGAGAAAAGAAGAAGAGGAAAAATTTTAGATTGTTTAGAAAATGTTGGTTGTGAGGTGCCACTTCTGGCCCAAGAGGTCAAATGCCCAAAGAGAGGAGAGCAACATACCCTAAAGTGGCTAGTGTTTCCCTTGCTACAGACCAGTGTTAGGAGTTTTTTTTCTCTTAATTTGGTCCATCGAAATAGGAAGAGTTAAGTTCTTATTTATATCTATTGGAAAATGGGAATGGATTCTCATATTCTTTGAGCAGGATTTTTGACAGCATTCACGGTCCAGTTCATATCAATGTGAAAAATGAAAGGGGTAGAGTCTCTAGGGAGCAAATTTATGGAGTTTTATAAAAATCCACAAAATGCATTTTTTGAATAGTTTTTCAAATAAATAGTGGCTATAAACTTGTTAATTACACATTCATTAACTTTCAAGTTACATTTGAAAGTAGTGAAACAGGAAAGTAACTAGTTGACATTCCTGACTGCAGTGAGCCACTTTGTGTTTCACAGACTGCAGATATGCCTTCAGTGTTGGGCTGTGCTTAGAATTCTGTAAAGGCTAACACCTACTAGGTCAGAGTTAGTGAAGTTGTACTGAAATCAACAGACATAGGGTTTGTTCTGATTTGTTTTGTGGGTCAAGAAGAAGCAAGCAAATTGTGAGAAGGACATTGGAGGCCCCTTCCAGGGAGGATGAACACTTTCATAAGTGTGAGGGGCTGTGAAGCTGAAGCTGCCCATTCTACTCCTGCTCTCCCCATGTGTTCCAATCCCAAGAGCGAGTGGTTCCCCAGAAACAACTGTTTCCTGGAAATGGGGAGATGAAATGTTTACCTCCGAGTCCTTTTCTACTCACAGCTGGGCAAAGCTTGCATTTCCAAGTTTCCCCTGCTAGAGGAAAAGAAGATTCCAGAGAAGTTCTTGTCAATCTTTTCCTGGAATTTGTTTCCTAACTTGAGTTTACTCTGATTTTAGCAGATTTTTTAAATTTAGAGGCAAGCAGAGCAAGGGGAATGGAACTGTAGGTGGTGGCTGTAATTAAAACAGTTGCTTGGAGTTCAATAGGCCATGGCTCAAGACTGGTTTGATCATCTACTAGCTATGAGGCCTTTGTCAAGTTACTTTACCCCTCTAATCTTCAATTTTCTCATCTGTAAAATGGAGATAATCATAGCCCATACCTTTGTAAACAGCACTGCTTCTGAGAAGTCCTTCTTGATCTCCTGGAGGTAAGGTATACTCTTGTGTTCCCAGGTACCCCATTGCTTTGTTATTTCATAGTTATTATCAAAATTATATTGTACTTATTAGCCTGAATGTCTCTACCTTCTAAACTCTGAGGTCACCTGGCTTTGGAACCCAGACTAGGTTGTCTCTGTGTTCCCAACGTCTGGCACAGAGCCTGCAACATATTGCCCCACAGGTACTCATGACATGTTTATTATATAAATGATTGTCATACCTCCTACTTGTCAAAAATATATTGCTATAATTTTACAAGATATTTATTTACAGGAAAATGTGAAAATGAGACAACATAAGACTGCAGTCTGTACTCAGATTTCTCTTTATTTGGAAGAATATTTTGTTTATAAATCATGCTTCCATTCTTCAGAATCTTCCTGTACCAATTATTCTTAACTTCTTAGCTTCATAAAATACTAAGGAATATTCCCTCACGTGCTGAACTGGCCCCAGAGCTGTATTTGATGATTCGCTGAAGGCTTCCCAAATACAAATAATTGAAAGACATGGCAAGCCCTCCGTATTTATTCAATTTAAGAACTGTTGAATGAATACAAGTATGCTAATTTTATTTCATGGTTAAAAGACAGATAGCAATCAGGATTATATGGTAACAAATTCACATATACAAGACAAGGCAAGGTCAAGACCTGACTGATTTGACTGGTAAAGATACAAATAAGCTACTTTAGATTTAGACAGTTTATTACTTACATAGTACAGAATAAGTCAAAAGTGCCAGCTCCCCAGCTCCTTTCCCACATACCCTAAAAGACAACAAAGAAATAAAGGGGCTGAATGACTGTAGAACAAGTTTTGGGATACTTTGTTGCTGAGGAGCCAAACCTAGACAGCAGCAGAGTGGTTTTTGTGCTACAGCTCTATTCTTTATTTTATTTTTTATTGCAGTAACATTGGTTTATAACATTATATAAATTTTGAGAGTACATCATTATATTTTGATTTCTGTGTAGATTACATCATCACCACCCAAAGACTAATTACCATCCATCACCACACACGTGCCTAATCACCCCTTTTCCCCTCTTCGCTGCCCCCTGCCCCTCTTGTAAGCACCAATCCAGTCTGTTTCTATGTGTTTGTTTGTTTTTATCTCATATTTGTGTGTGAGATCATATGATATTTGACTTTCTCCCTCTGACTTATTTTGCTTAGTATAACCATCAAGATCCATCCATGTTGTCACAAATGGCAAGATTTCATTCTTTTTTATGGCTGAGTAGTATTCCATTGTGTAAATATACTACATCTTCTTTATCCATTCATACCTTGATGGGCATCTAGGTTGCTTCTAAGTCTTGGCTATTGTAAATAAGGCTGCAGTGGACATAAGGGTGCATATATCTTTATGCATTCATGTTTGCATGTTCTTTGGATAAATACCTAGCAGTGGAATTGCTGGATCATATGGTAGTTCTACTCTTAATTTTTTGAGGAATGTCCATGCTGTTTTCTATAGTGGCTGCTCCAGTTAGCACTCCCACCAGCAGTGTATGAGAGCTCTCTTTTTTCCACAACTTCTCCAACACTTTTGTTTCCTGTCTTGTTAATTATAGCCATTCTGGCAGGAGTGAGGTGATATCTCATTGTAGTTTTGATTTACGTTTCCCTGTTAGTGATTTTGAACATCTTTTTATGTGCCCGTTGGCCATCTGTATATCTTCTTTGGAGAAATGTCTGTTCAGATCTTGTGCCCATTTTTTAATTGGGTTGTCAGTTTTTTGTTGTTGAGATGTATGAGTTCTTTGTATATTTTCGATATTAACCCCTTATCTGATATGTGGTTTGCAAATATCTTCTCCCAATTGTTAGGTTGTCTTTTCATTTTGTTGATGGTTTCCTTTGCTATGCAGAAACTTTCAGTTTGATGTAGTCCCATTAGTTTATTTTTTCTATTGTTTCCCTTGCCCGTAGAGACATGGTACTTGAAAATATGCTGCTACGACCAACGTTGAAGAGCATACTGCTTATGCTTTCTTCTAGAAGTTTCATGATTTCAGGTCTTACACTCAAGTGTTTAATCCATTTTGAGTTAATTTTTGTGTATAGTGTAAGATAATGGTCTACTTTCATTCTTTTGCATGTGGCTGTCCAGTTTTCCCAGCACAATTTATTCAAGATACTCTCCATTCACCATTGTGTGTTCTTGGGCTCCCTTGTCGAAAATTAGCTGCCCATAGATGTGTGGGTTTATTTCTGGGCTCTCAATTCTGTTCCATTGATCTGTGTGTCTGCTTTTGTGACAGTGCCATGCTGGTTTGATTACTATAGCTTTGTAGCATATTTTGAAATCAGGGAGTGTGATACCTCCAGCTTTGTTCCTTTTTCTCAGGAGTCCTTTGGCTATTTGGTGTCTTTAGTTGTTCCATATAAATTTTAGGATTCTTTGTTCTGTTTCTGTGAAAAATGTTGTTGGAAATTTGATAGGGATTGCATTGAATCTATAGATTGCTTTAGGAAGTATGGCCACGTTAATTCTTCCAATCCAAGAGCATGGAATATCTTTCCATTTCTTTATGTCCTCTTCAATTTCTTTCGATGTTTTATAGTTCTCAGTGTACAGATCTTTCACATCTTTGGTAATGTTTATTCCTAGATATTTTATTCTTTTTGTTGCAATTGTAAATGGGGTTATATTCTTAATTTCTTTTTCTGCTGCTTCATTGTTAGCGTATAGAAAGGCAACTGATATTTGTATGTTGATTTTGTATCCTGCAACTTGACTGTATTCATGTATTATTTCTAAAAATTTTTCAGTGTATTCTTTAGGGTTTTCTATACATAGAATCATGTTATCTGCAATAGTGACAGTTTCACTTCTTTTCTAATTTTATTTCTATTTCTTGACTAATTGTTCTGGCTAAGACTTCTAATACTATGTTAAATCAGAGTGGTGAAAGTGGGCATCCTTGTCTGGTTCCTGTTCTTAGAAGGATAGCTTTCAGGTTTTCTCCATTGAGAATGATATTAGCTGTGGGTTTGTCATATATGGCCTTTTATGTTGAGGTACTTTCCTTCTATACCCATTTTATTGAGAATTTTTATGATGAATGGATGTTGGATCTTGTCAGATGCTTTCTCTGCATCTGTTGAGATGATCATATGATTTTTATACTTCATTTTGTTAATGTAGTGTATTACGCTGGTTGATTTGTGGATGTTGAACCATATCTGCATCCCTGGAATAAATCCCCCTTGATCATAATGTATGAGCTTTTAAATGTATTGTTGTGTTTCATTAGCTACTATTTTGTTGAGGATTTTTGCATTGATTTTCATCAGTGATATTGGCCTGTAATTTCCTTTATTTGTTTTGTCCTTGTCTGGTTTTTGTATCACAGTAATGGTGGCTTCATACAATGAGTTAGGAAGCTTCCTGTCTTCAACATTTTGGAAGCGATTAAGAAGGGTAGGTATTAAGTCTTCTTTGAATGTCTGGTAGAATTCACCACGGAAGCCATCTGGTTCCCAGCTTTTATTTTTTGAGAGTTTTTTTTAAAAAAATTATTATTTGTTGTGGTCATAAGAGTTTGTAACATTGTGAAATTTCAGTTATACATTATTATTTGTCAGACACCTTATATATAATTGTACCCCTTCACCCCTTGTGCCCACCTCCCACCCCCCTTCCCCCTGGTAACCACTAAACTGTTCTCTTTGTCAATAAGTTTGTTTATGTTCCATAAATAAGTGAAACCATACGGTGTTTGTCTTTCTCTGTCTGGCTTATTTCACTTTATATAGTACCCTCAAGGTCATCCATGTGGTTGCAAATGGGATGATTTTGTCTTTTTTTATAGCTTAGTAGTATTCCATTGTATATATATACCACATCTTCTTTGTTCAATCATTGGTCAGTGGGTACTTGGGGTGCTTCCACGTCTAGGCTATTGTGAATAATGCTGCAATGAACATAGGGGTGCATGAGCCTCTTTGTATTGTTGATTTCAAGTTCTTTGGATAAACACCTGGTAGTGGAATGGCTGGATCATATGGTATTTCTATTTTTAATTATTTGAGAAATCTCCATACTGTTTTCCGTAGTGGCTGCACCAGTTTGCATTCCCACCAGCAGTGTATGAGAGTCCCCTTTTCTCCACAACTTCTCCAACATTTGTTATTTTTTGTCTTGGTGATTATAGCCATTCTAAGGGGAATAAGGTGATATCCTAAGTGTGGTATTGATTTGCATTTCCCTGATGATTAATGACGTTGAACATCTTTCCATGTGCCTGTTTGCCATCTGTGTATCATCTTTGGAAAAATGTCTGTTCATATCCTTTGCCCATTTTTGATTGGGTTGTTTGTTTTTTTGTAGTTCAGTTGTATGAGTTCTTTATATATTATGGAGATTAACCCTTTGTCGGATATATGATTTGCAAATATTTTCTCTCAGTTGGTGGGTTGTTTTTTTCTTTTGATCCTGATTTCCTTTGCCTTCCAGAAGCTCTTTAGTCTGATGAAGTCCCACTTGTTTATTTTTTCTTTTGTTTCCCTTGTCTTAGTAGACATCGTATTTGAAAAGATCCTTTTAAGGCTATTGTCGATGAGTGTACTGCCTATATTTTCTTCCAGAAGTTTTATGGTTTCAGGTCTTCCCTTCAAGTCTTTGGTCCATTTTGAGTCTATTTTTGTGTATGGAGAAAGATAATGGTAAACTTTCATTCTTTTGCATGTGGCTGTCCGGTTTTCCCAACACCATTTATTGAAGAGACTTTCCTTTCTCCTTTGTATGTTCTTGGCTCCTTGTTGAAGATTAGCTGTCTGTAGATGTGTGGTTTTATTTCTGGGCTGTCAATTCTGTTCCATTGATCTGTGTGCCTGTTTGTGTACCAATACCATGCTGTTTTTATTGCTATAGCTTTGTCAGGGATTGTGATGCCTCCTGCTTTGTTCTTGTTTCTCAGGATTGCTTTGGCTATTCGGGGTCTTTTGTTGCCCCATATGAATTTTAAGATTCTTTGTTCTATTCCTGTGAAGAATGTCATTGGGATTCTGATTGAGATTGCATTGAATCTGTAGATAGCTTTTGGTAATGGGGACATTTTAACAATGTTTATTCTTTTGATCCATGCACATGGAATATCTTTCCATTTCTTTATGTCATTATTGATTTCTGTCAGTAATGTCTTATAGTTTTCCTTGTATAGGTCTTTCACCTCCTTGGTTAAATTTATTCCTTGATATTTTATTCTTTTTGTTGCAATTGTAAATGGGATTGTATTCTTGAGTTCTCGTTCTGTTAGTTCATTATTGGAGTATATAAATGCCACTGATTTTTGTAAGTTGACTTTGTATCCTGCAACCTTGCGGGAGTTGTTGATTATTTCTAATAGGTTTCTGATGGATTCTTTAGGGTTTTCTACATGTAAAATCTTGTTGTCTGCAAACAATGAGAGTTTCACTTCTTCATTGCCTATTTGGATTCCTTTTATTTCTTTTTCTTGCCTAATTGCTCTGGCCAAAACCTGTAGTACTATGTTGAATAAGAGTGGTGAGAGTGGGCACACTTGTCTTGTTCCTGTTCTCAGAGGGATGACTTTCAGTTTATCTCCATTGAGTATGATCTGGTTGTGGGTTTGTCATATATGGCCTTTATTATGGTGAAGTACTTTCCCCTTTCTACACCCATTTTATTGAGAGTTTTTATGATGAATGGATGTTGGATCTTGTCAAATGCTTTCACTGCATCTATTGAGATGATCATGTGATTTTTGTTCCTCATTTTGTTAATGTGGTGTATCACATTGATTTGCGGATATTGAACCATCCCTGTGTCCCTGGTATGAATCCCACTTGAGCATGGTGTATGATCTTTTTAATGTATTGCTGTATTCTATTTGCCAGTATTTTCTTGAGGATTTTTACATCTATGTTCATCAGTGATATTGGCCTGTAATTTTCCTTCTTTGTGTTGTCCTTGTCTGGCTTTGGTATTAGGGTGATGTTGGCTTCATAGAATTTGTTAGGAATTTTTTCATGTTCCTCAATTTTTTGGAATATTTTGAGATGGATAAGTAGTAAATCTTCTTTGAATGTTTGGTAAAATTCTGCAGAGATGCCATCTGATCCTGGACTTTTATTTTTTGGGAAGTTGTTGATTAGTTTCAATCTCTTTAATTGTTACTGGTATATACAGGTTCTCTATTTCTTCTTGATTCAGTTTTGGGAGATGGTAAGAGTCTAAGAATTTATCTATTTCTTCAAGATTGTCCAGTTTGTTGGCATACAGTTTTCATAGTATTCTCTTATAATTTTTTGTAGTTCTGTGGTATCTGTTTTAATTTCTCCTCTTTCATTTCTAATTTTATTCATTTGAGTCTTCTCTCTTTCTTCTTAGTGAGTCTGCCTAAGGGCTTGTCAATTTTGTTTATGTTCTCAAAGAAGCAGCTCCTTGTTTCATTGATCCTTTCTACAGTCTTTTTTGTTTCAATTTCATTTATTTATGCTCTGATTTTTATTATTGACTTTGGGCTTTGTTTCTTCTTCTTTTTCTAATTCTGTTAGGTGTAGTTTAAGATTGCTTATTTGAGCTTTTTCTTGTTTCTTAATGTGGGCCTGTATTGCTCTAAATTTCCCTCTTTGGCCTGCTTTTGCTGCATCCCATATGAGATGGTATGGTATATTCTTGTTTTCAGTTGTCTCCAGATATTTTTTTTATTTCTCCCTTTATTTCTTTAATGATCCATTGGTTATTTACTCTCTATATTTTTGTTCCTTTCCCAGCTTTTTTCTTGTTATTGATTTCTAGTTTCATAGCATTATGGTCAGAAAAGATACTAGATATGATTTCAATCTTCTTAAATTTATTGAGGTTTGCCTTGTTTCCCAATATATGGTATATCCTTGAGAATGTTCCACGTGTGCTTGAGAAGGATGTATATTATGTTGTTTTTGGATGGAGAGTTCTGTATATATCTATTAAATCCATCTGGTCTAGTTTTTCATTTAATTCCATTATTTCCTTGTTGGCTTTTTGTCTGGATGATCTATCCATTGATATAGGTGGGGTATTGAGGTCCCCTACTATTATTGTGTTGTTGTTGATATCTCCTTTTAGGTTTGTTAATAGTTGCTTTATGTACTTTGGTACTCCTGTGTTGGATGCATATATGTTTATAAGTGTTATGTCTTCTTGGTGGAGTGTCCCTTTTATCGCTATATACTACCCCTCTTTGTCTCTCTTTACTTGTTTTATCTTGAAGTCTACTTTGTCTAATATAAATATGGCAACACCCGCTTTCTTTAGTTTGCCATTAGCTTGGAGTATCATCTTCCATCCCTTCTCTCTAAGCCTGTGTTTGTCATTGGAGCTGAGATGTGTTTCCTGGAGGCAGCATATTGTTTGGAGTTGTTCTTTAATCCATCCTGCCACTCTGTATCTTTTGATTGGATAATTCTATCCATTTTCATTTAGAGTGATCATTGATATATGAAGGCTTAATAGTGCCATCTTATCACTTGTTTCCAGCTTTTCTACATTTTCTTTATTCCTCATCCCGTGTGTTTCCAACTACCAATTTGATTAGGTAGTTTTCTATGGTGGTTTTCTTCATTTTCTCCTTGTTTATCATATATGTCTCTGTTCTAATTGTTTGTTTCATGGTTACCATTAGGTTTGTATAAAAAAATCTCATAGATGAGAAAGTCCATTTTTTGATAGACCCTTATTTCCTTAGACTATGCCAATTCTGTCCCTTTCCTCTTTCTCTTCTAAGTTATTTGTGTCACATCTTATTCCATCTTGTGAATTTGTGGTTAAAATGATGAGATTATTTTTATTTTTTTTGTTTTCATTCTCTTTATCCTTAATGTTAAAGTTGAGTGTTGACTAACCTGATCTGATAGAGAGCTGCCATTTTCTGATTATTGCCTTCCTATTCACCTCCTTGCTCAGGGCTTTGTAGTCCTTTTCAAATTTTTTTTTTCTGGTATGAGGGCCTTCTTTAGAAATTCTTATAGGGGAGGTCTTGTGGTGATGAACTTCCTTAGCTTATGTTTATCTGGGAAAGATTTTATTTCTCCACCATATGTGAAGGATATTTTCACTGGATAGAGTATTCTTAGCTGAAAGTTTTTGTCTTTCAAAATTTTCAGGGGCTGAACTTGTGTCTGAGTGGTTAAGTTCACGTACTCCACTGTGGTGGCCCAGGGTTTCTCTGGTTTGGAACCTCAGCATGGACATGGCACTGCTCATCAAGCCATGTTGAGGCAGCATCCCACATGGCACAACTAGAAGGACCCACAACTAAGAATATACAACTATGTACTCAGGGGCTTTGGGAAGAAAAAGAAAATAAATTAAAAAATCTTAAAATTTTCAATATATCATTCCACTCTCTTCTAGCCTGTAAGGTTTCTGCTGAGAAGTCTGCTGAAAGCCTGATAGGGGTTCCTTTGTGAGTTATTTTCTTCTGCCTTGCTGCACTTTGTATTTTTTCCTGTCATTGACTTTTGCCAGCTTTACTACTATATGCCTCACAGTAGGTCTTTTTCCATTGTTGAAATTAGGAGATCTACTGGCTTTGTTCACTTGTATTTCCAGCTCTTTCCCCAGGTTTGGGAAGTTCTCAGCTATTATTTCTTTGAACAAGCTTTCTGCTCCATTCTCCTCTTCCCCCTCTTGAATGCCTACAATCCTTCTGTTGCATTTCCTAAAAGAGTCAGATATTTCTCTGAGAGTTTCTTCATTTATTTTTAGTCTTACTTCTCTCTTCTCCTCCATCTGAAGCATTTCTATATTACTATCTTCTAAATTTCAAGTTTGGGCCCCCCATATTATCAGCTCTGTTGTTTAGGGAATCCAGATTTTTCTTCATATCCATTGTGTTTTTCATCTCCAACAATTCTGATTGGTTCTTCTCTATAGTTTTAATCTCTTTTGTGAAGAAGCTTCTGAATTTGTTGATTTGTCTTTCTGTGTTTTCTTGTAACTCACTGAGTTTTTTTATGATAGCTATTTTGAATTCTTTGTCATTTAGGTTATGAATTTCTGTGTCTTCAAGGTTGGTTTCTGGGTACTTGTCACTTTCCTTCTGGTCTGCAGATTTAATATATGTTTTCATACTGCTTGATGGTGTGGATTTTTGCCTCTGCATAGTGTTATTATCTGGCCACAGCTTCCACCTGCCACCACTGGATGTGGATCAGGCACTGTGTATTCTGGGCCCAACATGGTCTGGGGCTCCCCAGCTCCAGCTGCTGACTTCTTTTCTCTGTGTATGACTCTCTGACCAATGGCAGATCTGGGGCACCAGCAGAGGGAAGGATGCTTTCTTTCACTTGCACTTGCCCCAGCAACTGCTTTTCTCTCTTTGTGGAACTCTGGGCAGTCACAGGGCTGGAGTGCTGGGCCAAGAGAGGGGTGCCTTCTTACACCTGCACATCTTTCCCAGCCCCTTCCTCTCTTTCTACTTGGTGGTCTGTGCTATCCCAGAGACCTGTGTGCATTTCCCAGATGCTGCCTCTCTCTGCATGGTGCTCTAGGGGATCAGAGGGCTGGAGTTGCCTGGTGGGGGAAGGGGCAGCTTCTTACACCTGTGCACCTTTCCCAGCCACTGCCTCTCTCTCTCTACTGCACTCTGGGCAATCAAGGAGCTGGAGTGCCAGCCAGGGGAAGGGGCACTTTCTTTTACCTCTGCACCTTTCCCAGCCCCCACCTCTCTCTCCACTTGGTGCTGTGGGCAGTCATGGAGATCTGTGCACCTTTCCCAGACACTACCTCTCTCTCTGCTCAGTGCTCTGGGTGATCGGAGGGCTGGTGTGCCAGACAGGGGGAGGGGCAATCTCTTTCTTTGGCATGATCCCAGCATTCTCCCTGGGCCCTCACCAACTGCTCTCCTGGGGTACTAGTTTTATGGAGACACCCCCACAACAGATCAGTCTCTCCTATATGTGGGGCTTTCCCTCAGGCTGTGAGGGAACTCGGAGAGCAATGGTGTTCCTGTGCAGGGCTGCCCCTGCCCCCTTTCCTCTCAGCGCTGGGTTCTGTCCTGAGGTTGCTGGCTGCCATTGGAAAGAGAAAAGACGCCTTACCAGCTTCCACTTCCTCTGGAGGTTCCAGCCCAACAACCTTCAGACATATGGCTGTGTGGTCTCTCAGACGTCTTTTGTTTTGTGTGAATGTCCTCTGTTGGTGTATGAATGTCCTTTTGCTTGTACTTTAGAAGGGGGAGTTCAAGGGGAGACCTCACTCCACCATGATGCTGAAATCAATCCTCTGGGAGGCTTTAGATGACTGTTTCCATCTCCTTACTGATGATTTGTCTATTCAAATTCTTCTTCATTCAGTTTTGGAAGGTTGTATAATTCTAAGATTTCACCCATTTCTTTTACAATGTACAATCTGTTGGCATATAGCTTTTCATAGTATTCTCTTATAATCTTTTGTATTTCTGAGGTTTCCATTCTAATTTCTCCCTTTTCGTTTCTGGTTTTATTTATTTGAGCCTTCTCTATTTTTTTCTTAGTGAGTCTAGCTAATGTTTTGTCAATTTTATTTATCTTTTCAAAGAACCAGCTCTTATTTTATTGATTTTTTCCTATTGTTTTTTAGTCCCTATTTCACTTATTTTCACTCTGAATTTTATTTCCTTGCTTCTACTGCTTTTGGGCTTTGTTTGTTCTTCTTTTTCCAGTTCCTTTAGGTGCACTGTTAGATTGTTTATTTGAGATTTTTCTTATTTGTTGAGATAGGCCTGTCTTGCTATAAACTTCCCACTTAGAACCCCTTTTGCTGTAGCCCATAAATTTTGGCATCTCATATTTTCATTTTCATTTGTCTGTAGGTATTTTTTTGATTTCTCCCTTGATTTCTTCATTGTCCCAATCGTTATTCAGTAACATTTTGTTTAATCTCCACATATTTGTGGCTTTTCTCATTTTCTTCCTGTAGTTGATTTCTAGATTCATACCTTTGTGATCAGAAAAGATGCTTGGTATTATTTCAGCCTTCTTAAATGTATTGAGACTTGTTTGGTGGCCTAATATGTGATCAGTCCTGGAGAATATTCCATGTGCATTTGAAAAGAATGTGCATTCTGTGGATTTGAGATGGAATGGTTTGTAAACATCTACTAAGTCCGTCTGATCTAATGTGTCCTTTAAAGCCAATGTCTCCTTATTTTTCTTCTGTTTGGACAATCTATCCATCGGTGTAAGTGGAGTGTTAAAGTCTGCTACTATTATTGTGTTACTGTCTATTTCTCCTTTTATGTCTGTTAATAATTGCTTTATATATTTAGGTGCTCCTATGTTGGGTGCATAGATATTTACAAGTGTTGTGTCCTCTTGTTGGATTGTTCCCTTTATCAATATGTAGTGCCCTTGTCTCTTGTAACAGTTTTTGTTTTAAAGTCTATTTTGTGTGATATAAGTATTGCTACCCCAGCTTTCTTTTCATTGTCATTTGCATGGAGTATCTTTTGCCATCCCTTCACCTTCGGTTTGTGAGTGTCTTTAGGTCTGAAGTGTGTCTCTTGTATGCAGCATATGTATGGGTCTTGTTTTTTTATCCAGTCAGGCACCCTATGCCTTTTGATTGGAGCATTTAGTCCATTGACATTTAACGTAGCTATTGATAAATATGTACTTATTTTCATTTAGTTACTTTTCTTCTGAGTGTTTTAATAGTTCTTCTCTGTTCCTTTCTACTTCTCTTGCTCTCTTCCCTTGTGGTTTGATTGCTTTCTTTAGTATTATCTTTGGGTTCCTTTCTCTTATTTATTTGTGTATTTATTATAGGTTTGCAGTTTGTGGTTATCATGAGGTTCATATACAGTAATCTACATATATAGCAATCTATATTGAGTTGATGGTCTCTTTAGTTTGACCTCTTTGTAAAAGCTCTACTCTCTTGCTCCCCTCTTCTCACATTTTCTGTTTTTGTTATTATATCTAAACTCTTATTTTGTGTGTGTATCTATTACCCTCTTGTCTTGGAAATATGTAATTTTAGTACTTTTGTCTTTTGACCTTCATATTATGTTCATAGGTGGTTGATCTGCTACCTTTACCGTATTTTTGCCTTTACCAGTGATTTTATTGCCTTCTTTTTGATAATTTTCTTATTCCTATTTGTGATCTTTTCTTTCTCACTTAAGTAAGTTCCTTTAGCATTTCTTGTAAAACTTGTTTCTTGGCGATAAACTCCTCTAATTTTTGCTTTTCTGGGAAACCCTTTATTTCTCCTTCCATTCTGAATGATAACTGTGCCAGGTAGAGTATTCTTGGCTGTAGGTTTTTTTCCTTTCAGCACTGTAAACATATCATGCCACTCCCTTCTAGCCTGTAAGTTTTCTGTTGAGAAGTCAGCAGATAGCCTTATGGGGTTTCCTTTGTATGTCACTTGTTGCCTTTCTCTTGTGGCTTTTAGGATTCTCTCTTTATCTTTACTTTTGGACATTTTAATTATAATGTGTCTTGGTGTGGGGCTCTTTGGGTTTATCTTGTTTGGTGCTCTCTGTGCTTCCTGTACTTGGGTGTCTGTTTTCTTCCTTAGATTATGACAGTTTTCAGCTATTATTTCTTCAAATAGATTCTCTGTCCCTTTGTCTCTCTCTTCTCCTTTTGGGATATCTATAATACGAATGTTAGTGTGCTTGATGTTTTCCCTGTGTTCCCTTAGACTGTTCTTGTTCTTTTTATTTTTTTTTCTTTTATCTGTTCAGCTTGGGTGACTTCCTCTAGTCTTTCATCCAGTTTGCTGATCCCTTCTTCTGTATCATCTAGTCTGCTATTGAGTCCCTCCAGTGAATTTTTCATTTCCATTATTATATTCTTAATTTCTGATTGGTTATTTTTTATATCTTCCAGTTCTTTGCTGACATTCTCACTGCATTCATCCATTCTGCTCCCAAGATCAGTTAGCATCCTTATGACTTTTTGTTTGAATGCTTTGTCAGGTAGATTATTTATTTCTGTTTCATTTAGTTCTTTTTCTGGGGTTTTGCCCTGTTCCCTTGCTTGGAGTATATTCCTTTGCCTCTTTCTCTTTGCTTATATCTGAGTGTTAGGTAGATCAGATACATCTCATAATCTTGGAGAGGTGGCCTTATATAAGAATGCTTTTTGAGGCCCAGCAGTGTGCTTCCCTCTCATCATCAGTTCCAGATGTTCCAGGAGTGACCCCTGTGTGGGCTATGTGTGTCCTTCTGTTGTGGCAGGGTTGCTCTTTCTGCAGGTGCCCAGGGAGGCTAGGCTGTCCCCCTGGCCAGCTGGTTGTAACGTTCAGCTGTGTGTGGCTGCTATGGACCCTTCAGTCACTTTGTTGGGTTTAAGGATCCCCAGCACAGTTGGCTTCAAGGTCTAAAAGCACATTCCTGTGGCAGTTTTTCTGTTAAGTGAGTAGGCCCCCAGCATGGCTGATTGCTATGCTAAGGGGCTTGCAATTGCTGTAGGTGAGGTGTCTTTCCAAGAGGGCATGGAGACGTTATAGACCTCCAAGAGGAGTGGGTTAAAAATCTGAATGGAGTCAATCTGTTAGGAACAGGCATGGCCAAAGTCCCCTGTAGTGTGACCTCTTTTACTGTAAGATAAATGGACAACTTTTGTAGGAGTTACAGATTTTGTATCAGGAACATACTGTTTTCAGTTTGTAAAAGACAGCAGTTTGTCTTTGACTTCCAGAGGGATTCAATGTAGTGCAGTTGCCATTATTTCAAGAAATTTATGTGGCAAGAAGGCCTTGAATTTTCTTGGGGCTTATCAGTCACTCCTGCTAGTGGGCATCCAAGGCCACTGAGAATGAGAACTTTTATTTGCCAACCAACAAAACATCATGCATTATAGAGTGGAAACTTTGGATATCAGAAGAATTTTCTAATACTTTCTAAACAAATTTCAAACGTATCATATTTCAAACCAATAATACATTTTTACAATTGTACACACAATGAATCATCTTGAACCTCACTCACGAGTTACTTTAACCTTTGTTTAAATCTCTCCATGGCAAGTTTTCCCACATTATTACACTTTTTTTTTTTACAGAAACACAGAAGAAAGAGTTTTAACATAGGCATTTCTGGATGTACATTGTAGATGGAAGCTCAGGGAGTGGGGGAAGATGGTGGCACAGAGGGAACAACTTGCACTGTAAGCATATTTTTGCATTTACTTTTGGTTTTAAGTGGCCATTCACTGAGCCTCAACAAATGCACTTCTAATAACAACAAAACATCAATTGAGCAGCTGGTTTTGATTTTACTTCTAGCCACTTGACCTCCAAACGTTCATCAACAGGTAACACTACCGGGTCCCTAGGAGTCCTATACCCTAACCTGGCTCACACAAATCCTGTAAGAGGACCCTTACTCCTCTCCCTTCACCCACTTCTTAGGCAAGGGCTGCACTACCAGATTACGTGGAGTCTTATCCTTCTGAACATGATCGATGTAGTCCCTTAGTGGGAGGATCCAACTTCCCGTTTTGCCCACCACACAAGTGAGAGCATGTGCTGCCAGATGCCAGGGAATCTATCTTATCCCCTAACCTTGGCCTGTGCAGCCCCAGGTTTTCTAAAAGGGCACTGTAAATTTACTAGCCCCACAGTGGACACAAAATTTGTCAAGCTCACTAATAAAAACAAGGCAAGACCAAAAGGTGCAATGACCAGAAAAGATGCAATGAGCCACTTTTGGATTCAGACAGTTTACTACTTACATAGACAATGAAAGGAAGGTTAGCCAAAGGTGCCAGCTCCCTGTGATCTTTATCCCACACATCAAAAATGATAACACAGAAAAAAAGGAGCAAGGAGACTATAACACACATTGTGAGGCACTTTGTTGCTGAGAAGCCAAATCTAGACAGCAGATAAGTGACTTCATATTCCACAGCTCTATGCTGAGAAGCATAGGAGAAGTGGCTTCCTACCTCCTCAGAACTGGGGAGGATATGAGAAACTGTCTCCTGACAGCCTCCTAGGGGAGATAGGGATATGAGTGAGAGATGGCCTTGTAGCAGCTTCCTACAGGCCTCCCATTCTCTTGTATTTCAGGAGGATCACAAGGCATTCTTATAGAACTCATATTAGCTGTGGTTCAAGCCTTTGCCTTTATGGATACACGCAAGGGCACCAGGGCACCACGACAGAGCCATTCCCCTATGGGTAAGAATCAAAGATGTGAACCTAGTGATTCATAGAATTACTAAGGATATTTAGAGCTTTCACATTCATAGTGAGACATATCTCCTCAATTTCTTCCTCCTTCTTTGGTCACTCTCAATTCTTTTCCCTGTCTCCTCTTTCTCTTTTTTCCCTTCCTGCTCACCACTCTATACAGACTTCAAATTTGGTGCCTATAATCCTTTATTGTTTTTCTATTAGGGTTTTCCCCCTCACTAGATTGTGAGATATTTTATTTTATTTATTGATTGATTGATTCTTGTGTGTGTGAGGAAGATTGGCCCTGAGCTAACATCTGTGCCAATTTTCCTCTATTTTATGTGTGATGCCTCCACAGCTTAGCTTAAGGAGCGGTGCTAGGTCCACACCTGGGATCTGAACCCGTGAACCGTGTGCCACTGCAGCGGAGCACAACCTTAACCCCAATTGTGAGATCTTTAAGAGGAAGGACCCCATTTCGCTGGCCTTTTTGTATCCAGTAGATATCACACTGTATGTAATCATATTTGTTGAATTAAAATAAATTTTGACATTGACACTGATGGAAAAATATCCCTTCCGATCTGGAGTTAGTATAGTCAATTTTTTTCTCTGTAGATATCTTTTTTTTTTTTTTGAGGAAGATTAGCCCTGAGAGAACTACTGCCAGTCCTCCTTTTTTTTGCTGAGGAAGCCTGGCCCTGAGCTAACATCCGTGCCCATCTTCCTCTACTTTATATGTGGGACGCCTACCACAGCATGGCATGCTAAGTGGTGCCATGTCCACACCCGGGTCCCGAACGGGTGAACCCCGGGCCGCCGAGAAGCGGAACGTGCAAACTTAACCGCTGCGCCACAGGGCCAGCCCCATGTAAATATCTTATTTGTGGCTTTAGTGTATCAGGTGCCATGCAAATCTCTTAGGCAGCTCTGAAATGTTTGAAGACTGGAAATTGGACTCATTTTTCTGTGTCTATCCACACAGTGACTAGCTCAGTTCTCAACATGCAACATGACATTAAGCAGCATTTCTACCATTTTAGTAACCCATATCATCTCTATGGGATTTGTCTCATCTACACATGACTTGCACTTAATATTTTTTAAATTAAATCAAGGTAACTCTATAAATGAATACTCTGGGAACTAAATAATATTGTGAAATATAAAATAAAAATTAAAAAGTTAACATAGCTACAGCTATACCCAGCCCTAGAAACCCCCTCAAAGAATATACCCTTCAACCCTACGGACTCTTTAAGTGTTCGCTCACCAGTCCCAGGGCCCTTTATGGGTTGGCACTCCTAGTTCTTGTATGTATATATCCCACATTTTCTTGATCCATTCATTCATTGACAGACACTTAGGTTGTTTTCCATACCTTGGCTGTTATGAATAATGCTGCAATGAACATAAGAGTTCAGGTATCTCTTACAGATAATGGTTTTGTTTCCCATGGATATATACCCAGAAGTGAGATTGCTGGATCGTCTGTTAGTTCTATTTTTAATTTCTTGAGGAACCTCCATAATGTTTTCCATAGTGGCTGCAACAGTTTACACTCCCACCAACAATGTACAAGAGTTCTCTTTTCACCACATCCTCACTGGCATTTCTTATCTCCTGTCTTTTTGATGACAGCCATTCTAACAGGTGTGAGGTAATATCAATTGTGGTTTTGATTTGCATTTCCCTGATGATAAGTGATGTTGAGCACTCTTTCATGTACCTGTTGGTCATTTGTATGTATTCTTTGGAAAAATGTCTATTCAGGTCCTTCATCCAATTTTTTTTCTTTCTCTTGTTTTTTTTTTTTTTTTTCTGGTGAGGAAGATTTGCTCTGAGTTAATATCTGTTGCCAATCTTCCTCATTTTTTGCTTGAGGAAGATTAGCCCAGAGCTAACATCTGTGCCAATCTTCCTCTATTTTGTAGGTGGGATGCCACCATGACATGGCTTGATGGGTGGCATAGGTCCGTGCCTGTGATACGAACCTGTGAAGCTAGGCCACCGAAGCAGAGTGTGCCAGACTTAACCACTACACCACAGGGCTGGCCTCTGCCCATTTTTCTTTTTTTTTCCTTTGAGGAAGATTAGCACTAAGCTAACATCTGCTGCCAACCCTCCTCTTTTTTGCTGAGGTAGACTGGCCCTGAGCTAACATCCATGCCCATCTTCCTCTACATTATATGTTGGACGCCTGCCATAGTGTGGCTTGCCAAGCAGTGCATAGGTCTGCACCCGGGATCCAAACTGGCAATTCTCGGGCTGCCAAAGCAGAACATGCAACCTTAATCACTGTACCACTGGGCTAGCTCCCCCTGCCCATTTTTAATTTGGGTTATTTGGGTTTCTGCCATTGAGTTATATGAGTTCCTTCTTTATTTTGGATATTAACACCTTATCAGATATGTAGTTTGCAAATATTTTCTCCCATTCCATAGACTTTTCCATGGGTTGCCTTTTCATTTTATTGATGGTTTCTTTTGCTGAGCAGAAGCTTTTTAGTTTGGTGTAGTCTCATGTTTATTTTTGCTTTTGTGACCTTTGCTTTTGGTGTGAAATCCAAAAACTCATTGCCAAGACAAATGTCAAGGAACTGACCCCCCTGTTTTCTTCTAAGAGTTTTACAATTTTCTCAGGACTTACATTCAAGTCTTGAATCCATTTTTAATTTTGTGTACAGGGTAAGATAGGGGTTCAGTTTCATTCTTTTCCATGTGGCTATCCAGTTTTCCCAACATCATTTATTGAAGAGACTATCCTTTCCCCATTGTATATTCTTGGCTCCTGTGTTGTAAATTAATTGACCATATATGCGTGGATTTATTTCTGAGCTCTCTACTTTGTTACATTGATCTATGTGTCTGTTTTTATGCCAATACTATACTGTTTTTATTACTATAGTTTGTAACATAGTTTGAAATCAGAAAGTACCATGCCTCCAGCTTTGTTCTTCTTTCTCAAGATTGATTTGGATATTTAGAATCTTTTGTGGTTCCATACAAATTTTAGGATTATTTTTTATATTTGTGTTAAAAATATCATTAGAATTTTGATAGAGATTTCATTGAATCTGGAGATTGCTTTGGGTAGTATAGACATTTTAATAATATTAACCCTTTCAATCTGTAAGCATGGAATACCTTTCCATTTTTTAGTGTATTCTTCAATTTCTTCTATCAATGCATTATTAGTCTTCGGTGTATAGAGCATTCACTCCCTCTGTTAAATTTATTCCTAAGTATTTTATTCTTTTAGATGCAATTGTAAATGAGATTTTCTTAATTTCTCTTTCTGATTATTCAGTTAGTGTACAGAAATGCAGCTCATTTTTTAACATTAATGTTGTGTCCTGCAACTTTACTGAATTAATTGATTAGTTCTAACCGATTTTTGATGAGGTGTCTAGGGTTTTCTATATATAATATCATATCATCTTCAAAAAGAGACAAATTTACTTCTTCCTTTCCAACCTGGATGCCTTTATTTATTTATGCCTAATTGTTCTAGCTTCCACTACTATGTTGAATAAAATTGGTGAGATCAGGCACCCTTGTCTAGTTCCTGATCTTAGAGGAAAAGCTTTCAGCTTTTCATCATTGAGTATGATATTATATGTGGGCCTGTCTTATATGGCCTTTATTATGTTGAGATACATTCCTTCTATACCTAATTTTTTGATAGTTTTTATCAAAAAAGGATGCTGAATTTTGTCAAATGCTCTTTCTGTAACTATTGAGGTGATCATATAATTTTTATCCTTCATTTTGTTAATGTGCTGTAGCACATTGATTGATTTGTGGCCGTTGAACCATCCTTGCAACCCATGGACAAATATCACTTAATCATGGTGTACAATCCTTTTAATGTACTATTGAATTCAATTTTCTAATATTTTGTTGAGGATTTTTGCTTTTATGTTCAACAGGGCTATTGTCCTGTAATTTTCTTTTCTTGTAATGTCCTTGTCTAGTTTTGGTATCAGGGTAATGCTGGCTTCATAAAATGAATTTGGAAGTGTTTCTTCCTCTTTAGTATTTTTTGGAAGTGTCTGAGAAATACTGGTGTTAATTCTTCTTTAAATGTTTGGTAGAATTCATCATTGAAACCATCTGGTCTGGAGCTTTTCTTTTTTGGGAGGTTATTGTTTACTGATTCAATCTCCTTACTAGTAATTGGTCTGTGCAGATTTTCTATTTCTTCATGATTCAGTATTGGCAGAGTGTGTATTTCTAGGAATTTATTCATTTCTTCTAGGTTGTCCAATTTGTTGGCATATAATTATTTATAGTAGTTTCTTATGATCCTTTGTATTTGTGTGGTGTCACTTGTAATATCTCCTCTTTCATTTATAATTTTTATTTATTTGAGTCCTCTATTTTTCTGGGTAAGTTTACCTAAAGGTTTGTAAATTTTGCTCATCTTTTCAAAAAACCAGTTCTTAGTTCATTGACCTTTTCTATTGCCTTTTTAGTCTCTATTTCATTTATTTCCACTTTTTTATTATTTCCTTTCTTCTACTAACTTTGGGCTTAGTTTGATTTTTTTCTAGTTCCTTGAAATGTAAAACTAGGTTATTTGTGATCTTTCTTTTTTCTAAATATTGGTGTTTATCACTATAAAATTCCCTCTTAGAACTGCTTTTGCTGCATCCCACAGTTTTAATATGTTGTATTTCCTTTCTTTTTGTCTGAGGATATTTTTTTGATTTCTCTTTTTATTTCTTCTTTGACCTATAGGTTGTTCAGGAGCATGCTGTTTAATCTTCACATTTGTGAATTTTCCTGGTTTTCTTAATTTATTTCTAGTTCCATACGTTGTAGTTGGAAAAGATGCTTGATATGATTTCAATCTTCTTAAATTTATTAAGACTTCTTTCATGGCCTAACACATGATTTATCCTGGAGAATGTTTCCTATGTGCTTGAGAAGAATGTGTATTCTGCTGCTGTTGGATGGAATGCTCTGTAAATGTCTGTTAGGTACACACGGTTTATTGTGTAGTTTAAGTCCAATGTTTCTTTATTGATTTTCTGTCTGGATAATTTATCCATTGTTGACAGAGGTATATTAAAGTATCCAATTAGAGGTAATGTCAGCATCATGGCAGTGTAACTTCTTCCTCTTTTCTTTCCCCTTTTTTAAACAACTACTTAGAAATCCATAACTGATCAAAAGTGCCGCAGCACCTTACACCCAGGGACCTTGGAGGATTCTTTCCCACCTGTGCATCCAAAAAAACAGACTTTGGTAATGGCTGCTGATCCAAAGAAGTTGGAAAACTTGCCCCACCTCCACTTGCCATTGTGTGTGTGTGTGTGTGGGGGGGGACTTGGAAAGTGCATGAGCAAATACCCACACACGAGAGAGAAATTTTAGAATTTCGCCCGCCTGAGGAGAGATTCCAGTAAGCCATTAGAGCAAGATAGAGATGAGTTTGGCCACAGAGTATAGGGAGGAACTCACCAAAGCCACCCCTTCCCCAGGGTGACACTGCAAGGGACTAAGTTGTCTAGCAGTGGCAGCAGTGGAGGAGAGGTGTAAAGTGGCAATGTCTCCCATGGAGGAATGGAAAGTAAACACAGTGAGTGACTGCCCAGCTATCCAAGCTGTGCAGATTGCAGCTGGAGAAACCCATTTCTCTCTACCAACACCCTGATTTCTGAGGAGGGACCTCATGACTAATGGGAGGCAAGAGAAAGGGAAGGAAGCAGATAAGAATGTAAAAGGATATGAAAGGAACATGGTTCCTGCTGTCTGCTTCAGGACTTCAGCAGGAATTTGCTCACAAGCCTCTGGAAGTACCCCATTCAATGGTTTCCCCAAGAGGCCCATGGGTACCCCCAAAGCCTCAAAGGCTAAACCCACAGCTCCCACACCCCACTCTGTGGCAGGCTCCTGTGTGTGCTCCTGAGTGGCAGTGAGAGCAAGTCAGGTAATCCAAGTGCTCAGAAAAAGTCTAGGGTCTGTGGGCAAGGAAGAAACCACAAATTGGAGTTACAGTGCCACCTTATGGAAAACAGAATAGAGGTTTCCTGCAGCCAGCCTGGTGAGTTATAAGAACAAGAGAAAACACAAAGGTTAAGAATTCTGCCACAGAGGGAGCAAGAAGAGTGCAGCAGGTCTATCCATTATAAACCTTGGATCCCCAAAGAAGTAGCACCAACAAACAGTACCCCATCTGAAGATAGCCAGTAAAGATACCTCAAATGTAAAAGCAGCAACTGAGAAATACAAAGAACTTTAAAAATCGAAGAAATATGCCATTGCAAAAAAGTATAAATAATTCTCTAACAACTGAGTACAAAGACACAGAATGCTGCATCTAACTGAGAAGCAATTCAAAATAGCATTATTGAAGAAACTCAACTAGCTACAAGAAAACTCAGAAAAACAGATCAATGAGATTAGGAAAAAGATACATGATCAAAATGAGTTCTTTATAAAAGAGATTGAAACTATAAAAAAAGGGCCAAACAAACTGAGGAGCTGAAGAATTCAGTGAATGAGATGAAAATACAATAGTGTATCTACAGTAGAGTAGAGCAGATGGAAGATAGAATAAATGATTTAGAGGATAGGAATTTTGAAATAACACATTTACAACTGAACAAAGAGAACAGAACAAAAAAGAGTGAAGAAAGCCTACATGGTCTACGAGATTCAATCAAAAGGGCAAACATCTGAATACTCAGAGTTCCAGAAGGAGAAGAGAGGGAAAAGAAGGCAGGAAATTTAATTAAAGAGACAATAGCTGAAAACTTCCCAAGCCTGGAAAAGACTTGGATATCCAAGTCCAAGAAGCTAATAAATCACCCTATTATCTCAATGCCAAAAGAACTTCTCCAAGACACATTATAATGAAACTATCAAAAATCAAAGGTAAAGAAAGAATACTAAAGGCAGCCAGGGAAAAAAAGAGTGTAACGTACAAAGGAACTCCCATTTGGCTATTAACAGATTTCTCAGCAGAAACCCTATAGGCCAAGAGAGAGTGGAATGACATATTTGAAATGCTGAAAGATAAAGACTTCCAGCCAAGAATACTCTATCCAGCAAAATTATGTTTCAGATATGAAGGAGAAATAAAGACTTTCCCAAACAAATAAAAGCTGAGGGAGTTCATCACCAGTAGTTTTGCCTTGCAAGAAATGCTGAAAGAAGTTCAAGTTGAAATGAAAAGACACTAATCAGTGACATGAAAGCATATGAAAGTATGTAATACACACGTAAAGTGAAAAATATATAGTCAGATTTAGAAAAATCTAATTCTATAATGGGATGGTAAATTAACCACTTAACTATAGTATAAAGATTAAAGTAAGAGAGCATTAAAAATAACTATAGCTACTATAATTTGTTCATGAATATACAGCATAAAAAGAGGTAAATTTTGACATCAAAATATAAAAGAGGAGGAATAAAAGGGTGAAGCTTTCAAAGGTGAATGTAGATAAATGCTATCAGCATAAAATGGATTGTTTTATCTTCGAGACGTTTTACATAAGCCTTATGGTAACCACAAAGCAAAAATCTAAAGTAGATTCATGAAGCATAAAAAAAGAGGAAACAGAGCATACCATTATGAAGAATCACCAATTTACAAAGGTAGAAAGAAACAGAGGGAAAAAGAAAAAATAGAAATAAAAACAACCAGAAAGCAATTAATAAGATGGCAATAGTAAGTACTTACATATCAATAATCACTCTAAATGTAAGTGGATTGAATTTACCAATCAAGAGACAAAAAGTTGCTGGATATACTAAAAAACAAGAACCAAATATATGCTGCCTATAAGAGACTCATTTCAGCTTTAAAGACACACATAGGCATATTTGAAACTTGCTAAGAGAGTAGATCTTAAAAGTCCTCATCACAAGAGAAAAAAGTTTTAACTATGTGTGGTGATGGATGTTAACTAGACATATGGTGGTGATCATTTTGCAATATACACAAATATCAAATAATTATGTTGTACACCTGAAACATAACATACAGTTATATGTGAATTATACCTCAGTAAAAAAAAAAAAGACACACATAGGCTCAAAGTGAAGGGATGGAAGAAGATATTCCACACAAGTAGGACCAAAAGAAAGCAGGGATAGCCATACCTATATCAGACAAAATAGATTTTGAGCCAAAAATAGTAACAAGAGACAAAGAAGGTCATTATATAATGATAAAGTGGTCAATACATCAAGAAGATATAACAATCTTATTATATACACACTCAACACTGGAGCATCCAAATATATTAAGCAAATACTAATAGATCTGATGGGAGAAACACACAATACCAGAGTAGTAGGGGACTTTAATACTCCACTTTCAGCAATGGATAAATCATCCAGAGAGAAAATCAACAAGGACACTTTGGACTTGAACCATACTATAGACCAAAAGGACCTAACAGACATATAGAACACTCCATCCTACAACAGCAGAATACACGTTCTACTCAAATACAGCAGAACATTCTCCAGGATAGATGATATGATTGGACACAAAAAAGTCTTAGCAAATTTAGGAAGATTGAAATGATGCCAACTATCTTGTCTGACCACAATGTTATGAAACTAGAAATCAACAAGAGGAAAGCTGGAAAATCTACAAATACATGGAAACTAAATAACACCTTTTGAACAATCAATGAGTCAAAGAAAAAATCAAAAGGGAAATAAAAATGTATCTCAAAATAAATGAAAATTGAAACACTACATACCCAAACCAATGGGGTGCTGCAAAAGCAGTTCTGAGAGGGAAGTTTATAGAGATAAATGCAAATCTTAAGAAATTAGAGAGATCTCAAATAAACAACCTAACTTTATACTACAAGGAACTAGAAAAAGAACAAATTAAGCCCAAGGTTAGCAGAAGGAAAGAATAAAGATCATAGGGGCCAGCCCAGTGGCACAGTGGTTAAGTGCACATGTTCCACTTCTCGGTGGCCCAGGGTTCGCTGGTTTGGATCCCGGGTGCGGACATGGCACCGCTTGCTACACCATGCTGTGGTAGGCGTCCCACATATAAAGTAGAGGAAGATGGGCATGGATGTTTGCTCACGGCCAGGCTTCCTCAGCAAAAAGCCGAAGATTGGCAGATTTACCTCAGGGCTAATCTTCCTCAAAAAAAAAAAAAAAAGATCATAGAGGATATAAATGAAACAGAGAACAGAAAAACAATAGAAAGTATTAACAAAACTAAGAGCTGATTTTTTAAAAGATAAACAAAATTGGCAAACCTTTAGCTAGATTAAGAAGAAAGAAAAATTATTCTTTTAAATGGGATTATCCAATAACATTTTTTCACCGACTATCTGACCATTTTCACATCAATCATTAACCTTGAATCACCCTACCAGACCTTCCGACCCCCACAGACCTTAAAGCCCCTGTTCCCAACATATAAACATTTTCCTTCTTTAAAAACTGAGACCCTCCCCCATGGGATCCTGACTCCTCCTGTTCCCCCCCTTTCTGACCCGAAGTCTTCCAGCATTCCCTAATTTCCATCTGGTAAGGAAGTACTCCCCCACCAACACACACAGACACACTCATAGGGTCATGAACTGCTTTTTTTCACGACCCTGGATATCTCCATAAGTGGTCCTTTTCTCCAGCCACTTTGGGATAAACTCTGACTCCTTTTATTGTTCAAGTTGCAAATCGACTATGCTAAGACCATATTGCATATACATGGGAATTTCCTGGACAGCACTCCATTTAAGAGAGTGGGAATACGATTGCTAGGATAGTATTTTATTCCCTCTCCCTTCCAAAGAGTCACCTAGCATGCTAACAGCTTTCTTTAATCCTCTAAATAAGACAGGATGAACAGTTTTTTGGACAATAAAAAGATGCTGTTTTTTAAATGAAATCACCAATCGTATTTTATTCTTTCAAATACTCCTTTATATACAGGCAACCTGACAAAGGAAATCTGAATTCAGGGGAAAAGGCAGGCCCTTCTCAGGGAGAATGGGCCTTGAATCAAGGGCCAACAGCAGGTAAGTGCTAGGTTATGGGGAAGAGAGGCTTGAAAAACTCCTCTCCAAACAACGGATTTAAAACTGCTCATACGTCGATTGCTGGCTCACAGAACTCTTGGAAACCTCACAGGTAACTGCGGAGCGGGCAGCCCATTCAGGGCAGTGGGTGGATGGTGATGCCTTTTGTGGGTCTTAGGCGGATGCTCACGGAGGGTCACAGCACAGGAGGTGTAGGGGGGCGAGGCGTGTTCCCTGTTTCAGCCCGCTCTCATGGAGAGAGAGGGCTCAGCGCCTCAAACTGCCGCAGCAAGGAGCGCCTAACGGCAGCAAGGCTAGCGGTGGAGATGGAGCCCAGGCCAGAAACCTTAGAGGAGGAGGACAAGGCGCTCTGGCCAGAAAAATTAGTGAGGGAGGAGGAGGGGCTCTGGTCAGGAGACCCAGTCGGGGAGGAGAGGGAGGAGGAAGAAGTGAAGGAGGAGGAGGAGGAGAAGCTCTCACCACACTGCGCAGGTAAAGGAAAGAACCTACCAGGAGGTGAGGGTGAGGAGGCGCGCCTACGGACTGCACGCCAACGGGGCTGGGGAGCAAGGCTTGGGACCTCAGCATCAGGAAAGCTTGAGCTGCTGTGCAGGGCAGGCCTTCGAAGGGCGAACCCAGGGGAAGAAGGAGGACCCTGGCCAGCAGGCCCAGGCAGAGAGGGGCGGCTGCAAGCGGCTGATCTTCTCTGGGTGGCGCGGCTCCCAGGGACAAGGCCTGGAGTCGTGCTGCTGCTGCGGAGGGCAGGGCCTAGCGGGCCGGTGCGGCTTTGGAGGGCAGGGCCTGGCCCGGATGCGCGGCTTTGGAGGGCAGGGCCTGACCCGGATGCGCGGCTGCGAAGAGGAGGGCCTGGCCCAGGAGCAGGGCGGCAGACAGCAGGGCCAGGCGCGGGTGCACGGCGGCGGCGGACAGCAGGGCCTGGCGCGGGTGCACGGCGGCGGCGGACAGCAGGGCCTGGCGCGGGTGCACGGCGACGGCGGACAGCAGGGCCTGGCGCGGGTGCAGGGCGACGGCGGACAGCAGGGCCTGGCGCGGGTGCAGGGCGACGGCGGACAGCAGGGCCTGGCGAGGGTGCACGGCGACGGCGGACAGCAGGGCCTGGCGCGGGTGCAGGGCGGCGGCGGACAGCAGGGCCTGGCGCGGGTGCACGGCGGCGGCGGACAGCAGGGCCTGGCGCGGGTGCACGGCGGCGGCGGACAGCAGGGCCGGGCGAGGGTGCACGGCGGCGGCGGACAGCAGGGCCTGGCGCGGGTGCACGGCGACGGCGGACAGCAGGGCCGGGCGAGGGTGCACGGCGACGGCGGACAGCAGGGCCTGGCGCGGGTGCAGGGCGGCGGCGGACAGCAGGGCCGGGCGAGGGTGCACGGCGGCGGCGGACAGCAGGGCCGGGCGAGGGTGCACGGCGACGGCGGACAGCAGGGCCGGGCGAGGGTGCACGGCGGCGGCGGACAGCAGGGCCTGGCGCGGGTGCAGGGCGGCGGCGGACAGCAGGGCCTGGCGCGAGGATGCACGGCCGACGGCGGACAGCAGGGCCGGGCGAGGGTGCACGGCGACGGCGGACAGCAGGGCCGGGCGCGGGTGCAGGGCGGCGGCGGACAGCAGGGCCGGGCGAGGGTGCACGGCGGCGGACAGCAGGGCCGGGCGAGGGTGCACGGCGGCGGCGGACTGCAGGGCCTGGCGCGGGTGCAGGGCGACGGCGGAGGACAGCATCGCGTGGCTCAGATGCAGGGCTGCGCAGAGCAGGGCCGGGTGGGGTGCGGCGGCTGCGCAGAGCGGGGCCGGTTGCGTTGGCCTGGCTTCGAAGGGCAGGGCCAGGCGGCGGTGCGTGACTCGGCGGAGAAGCCCGAGAAGGGCGGCTGCTGCCGGGCTGCGACTTGGGAGGAGATGGCGGCAAGGGCTCGGACCACTGAGGCCCGGGAGCCCCAGGAAAGAGACAGCGCTCTGGAGGCTTCGGAGCCCGGGCAGCCTCGTCGCGGTGGCGGCTGGGCTGCCTCCTCCCACGGCCGTCCCTTGGGCTCGTGGTGTGGGTCGGACGCCCGCGGGCCTGGCCAGCGCCCCTCGTGGCCCGCCCCATGGCGGCCGCGCTGCCCGCGTGCGCGGCCTGGATACCTCGGCCCGTCTCGGGCACCACGCGGCTCGGCTCTGCGTGGGGACCACGGCCGGCCTGGAGGGCAGAAGGCCCCCTCTCCTGCGCACAGTCCATGGAGGGCAGCCACGGGGCGTCAGCAGTGACCGAAATGGCGCCGGCGGCCGTGGCGCAGGAGGAGGAGGAACCTGCTGTGCCGCCGCGTGGGGCGCCGCCGTCCGGCAGAGACCCGTCGCTGCAGACTGTGGGGACCGACGCACGGGGACTGCCAGTCCCGCGGGCGCCGCCAGGGGCAGGGGCGACCTGGTTCTCCTCACCCTGCTGTTGCTTCTGCTCCTTCTCCCAGCACGACTGGGTGGCCATCACGCCCAGTTTTCCCTCAGAGACGGCAGAGCTCGGCCGCGGACGCTGCCTGGGTGGAGCCCGGAGCTGGAGGGGTGGGGCGGGCCGCCTCCTCTCCCCCCCCCCGTCGAGTCCTCGCCTCTGATTGGTGAGCTGGGTACCACGTGACTCTCGTCATCCCAGAGCGCACCAACCCAGCTCCCTCTGGGGCCAAGCGGGAGGGTGTGCTCCGCCCGCCAGCCGTCGGCCTGGCCAGGTCAATGGTCTGAATGGCCCGTCCTTCCCCGGACCCCTACGAGTGTGGGGGTGTGGGGGTGTGGGGGTGGGTGTGTTTCGAGGCACAGGCCGGGGCAGGAAGGCTGTGTATATAAACCGTTTGCGTCACCTCAAATCAGCTTAGCTTGTCAGCACCGCTCTGGTGGCTCAACCTCAAGCGATGGCTTGAAAGAAATACCGTGCTGGCCAACAGGAGCTATCCCCGAGCCGGCTGTCCCTCCTGGAATCTGGTCAGGACACTGGGCCCGTGTGGGATCCCAGAGGGGACGGCCCCGGAACTCCTCGGGGCATCTGGGTGACGCCGCACCGGGGTCTGGTCGGCCGTAGGGTCGGAGGGCGGCCGGAAGGTGAGAAAAGGGATGGGCTTCGGAATGTTCACCACTCCTGCCCCGCGCCAGAGGGGGATTTAGAATTTTCCAGTAAGATGCGTCTCCCTGCCTTGCCGCCTGAATACACACTGGGGTAGCCTGGGAATAAGGGTGATACTGTCCTTAAATATGCGTCCTCATTTGTATGAGCTGTGTAGTTGTCCACTGATGAATGTGCATTAATTCGTTTGACCTAGTCTCCATTCTTGGTTCCCGTTCTGCCTTTGATGTGACTATAAATATGCTGTGATGCACAGGCGTGAAGTTCAATATGTGTGCACTGATTTTTAGTCACTGTCACAAACGTCGTTATTACTGCATGTTTAGTGCCCAAAACAGAAAAGCAAAAGCAGGAAAGCTAGAACCTAAGTTCCCACATTCTCACAGGCGAGTACTGGAAATGTTTAATAATTTTTTGGTACAATGGCCAGTCATAAATAATGCAGAGTTCTTTTGTTATGTAAAAATGAAATTATTTACGCATACATACTGTTTTGTAACCTCCTTTTTGGGTCCAGGAAACACTCTTTCCGTGTCAACAAATGAATTTCCACAAGATCATTGTGTAACTACAAAACATTCCTTTTATGGAGGAAGCTTACACTTTCAAACACTGCTATATTGATCAACATATATGTTGTTTCCGACTTTTCACTCTCTCTGACACATCAATGTGAGACATAGCCTTTTGGCTAAAAATTGTTCACACCCCCAAATGTGACCTTGTTTTGGATAAATTCCCAGAAGGGGAAATTCTTGGTACAGGCCCATGCACATTTGTAATTACTGAAATATTAGCAAGATGTTCTCCTGAAAGTTACTGTTCTAACCATTTTGGCCGGATGGAATGGAATGTTTCCGGGACCGAAGGAGAAAACTGGAGTGAAACACAATGCAAAAAAGACTGGAACGGGTGGCCCCGTGGCCGAGTGGTTAAGTTCGCGCGCTCCGCTGCAGGCGGCGCAGTGTTTCGTTAGTTCGAATCCTGGGCGCGGACATGGCACTGCTCATCAGACCACGCTGAGGCAGCGTCCACATGCCACAACTAGAAGAACCCACAACGAAGAATACACAACTATTTGGAGTGTTAAATAAGAAAAAATGGAATGGAAAGTGGATTTGAAGTGGAATGCAATGGAGACTGATTAAAATGGAGTGGAAAATGGCAATGAAATGGGGAATGCAGTGGAATCACGACTGACTGTAGTGGAAACAGGAATAATGGAGATGGAATACGACTTGAACAGGATATGGGATGGAAATTGAATAGAATAGAATGGGAAAACAGGGTGGAAGGGGGAATGGAAATAAATATCTAATGGCACGTGGAACAAAAAATATATATGTAATGTTACATGAGAAAAGGAATGGAATGGAATATACAGTGAAATAAAATATTAAAGAAAATAGGAGGAAATCAGAATTAAATGGGAAGGAATCATAGAATGGAACAGAATGTGCAATGTCCTGAAGTCAATGCTATGAAATTTGCACTACAGATTTAAAAGTACTGGAATGGAGTAGAAACAAACGGAATGAAATTTCGAATGAAATATGGAATACACAAAAAATATCTAGAATACAAGGTTATGAAGGATGAAGTAGACAATAAAAATGAAATGGAGTGGAATATGGAAAACAGATACTGATGAAGTAGAGGATATACTTAAAGAATAAATGGATAGAATGCATTCCAGTCATCTACCACTCTGTAACCGAGTGTCTTGGGACAATGACCATTTGATCCTGCTCAGGCATCCTGTAGAGCTGGAACTCAGGGCAGAGCGGGGATGGCTTGTCTCTGCTCTAGGATGTCGTTGTCTGAGGCCTCAGCTGGCAAAACTTGAATGGCTGTGAGGTCGTGAGGGTAGGACAGCAATCAGTGATGACTCTGATTTTGGACATAGTATCTGGGTGGATGGTGGTGCCACTTGCTGGAATTGGGAAGACTTGCAGATTGGGGACACAGTGGGAATCACTGATTCTCATGGGGAAAATAAATTCTGGAAGAGTAAGTTTTGTTTGCCTCGTGGTTTATATGTTTTCAGTGAACATAGAGTATTCTTACATTCAGGAAAATACAGCTATTTGCAGTTTGGAAAGTAACTAATTTTTAATGTTCAGTTATGATTTAAGCTGTTTTAAGAAACCAGGCTCTCTTGTGTGATGCTGGATGGGGTTATACATTCATAGCACCTTGCCAGATGGAAATTTGGTGAGACATATAAAAAGTCATAAACACGAAATCCATTTGACGCTACAATTCCCCTTGTAGGCATTGATTCTAAAGAAATACATTATATTTTATATATATATATATGTATGTATATGCACACATACTATATATATATGACCACAATGTTACATGATCGAACATGATTATTTTAATGTCATTTATTTTGAAAAATTTGAAACCACCTAAATTTCCAGCAGGATACTGGATGTCCATAGGATAAACTTAAGCAGATTTTATAGGATGTTTTTGAAGAACTTTTAATGCTATTGGAAAATGGCTATTTTATGCCAATAAAAAATAATATACTGATGTGTATGTACATCTATCTATCTATCTATCCATCTTTCTATATACCTAGCATTCTATGTATATTGAAATCTCATTCACTAGAGCAATGGTGCTCATCCAGGGGCATTTTGCCCTCCAGCGGACACTTGGCAAAGTCTGGAGACATTTTTGTTTGTCACAACTGGGGTAAATGGCAAGTGCTACTGGCATCCAGTGGATCAAAGGTAGGGATGCTGCTTAAACTGCCTGAGTGAACAAGGCAGCGTCTTATAACAAAGAATGATCTGGTCCAAAAGATCAGTAGCGTCCAGGTTGGCAAACCCTGCAGTAGAGCATGTAGATAGTTCAGAAAAGTTTAAACAAAATTTAAATCATGGGCAATCCCGTCAGTGATCAATAACTATTGTTAAAAATTTGATATGTGTAGGTGTTAGATTTTCTATGAGAATTTTGTATTTTATAGTCACCAGAGGGCTATGTGTGAAGTGAATTACCTCATTTTTAGAGTTAATTGTTCCTCCGCAATCGACAGATGATTTTCAAATATTAAACATCTTAGTCTTTGCTTAAGAAATGATGTACCTTGCACGTCACCTATCCTTCAATTAAAAAAAAGGAAATGAAGTACCTTAAGAATTGCAATTTGAGCTCATTTACGTGGAGAGAGATTCCACCAGTATCAATCCATCATCATCTATCTACTGATTTTCACCTTTCTGATCAAAGGTTTCATTTCCAACTATTAACATATTTGGTTAAAATAAAGGAAGACTGCAGCCCATAACGCCATGTACCTGATTATACAGGGCAGTGTGGTTGACTAACCAGGTCACGGTAATCTCATTACCCTTCCAGTGACTGGCTTAGGAATGGGCATTCCCCAGTTGTAGTTGATGAGCTATGGATACGTGTCTGCCTGGAGTCTTTGTGGAACATTTTCTCAGCTCTTCAAAAAATACAAGAGACACAACAGATTGTTTACATTAATAATCTAAAAGAATGTATATATTTGATATTATAGTTAATGAATGAATTCAGCATGATTGCTGGACATATGGTCAATATCACAAAATTCAATTGGATTTCTATATACTAGCATTAAAATTGCAAAGAGAAAAATTTTTAAATGCCACTTATTACGGCATCAGAAAACAGCAAACACCTGGGAACTAATCTAACAAAGGAGTCCCAACACCTCTGCCCGCACATAACACAACGTTTCTGGGGGAACTTGAAGAAGACCCATGTAAATCAGAGATATATCAAGAGTGAACTGAAGAGAGACTTCTCGTGAAAATGATCCATGGATTCAATGCAATCCCAATCCAATTCCCAGCAGAGATTTTGAAAATGGAAATGGGCAGCTGTGTCCGAATTACGTATGGATAACAAAGATCCAAGAAGAGCCGAAGAACAGTCATCCAAAACAAGACTTTCCAGGACTTTTACAGCCAGAGAGCAAGACCAACTATGACGCTAGAATAATTAAGATAGTGTGGGGTGGGCACAGGAATGGACAAATAGACAAAGAGAACAAAGAGAAGGCCCGTACTCAGACTCACACAAGTGCGCTCACCTCATTTACGTCAATTGTGCCACTGCAGTGCTCCGGGGGAAGGAGAGTCTTTTAAATAAGTGGAGCCGGACTAACTGGATAGCCATCCATGTGGGGGATAAAGGGACTTTGACCCCTAAAATTATGCCTACACTAAAACCAATTCCAGAAGTTAAAGCTTATAGAAAATAACGTATGAGCATATCTTTATGACCTTGGAGTAGACGAGGATATTGGAAACAGAACACAAAAAGCACTAACGATACAGGAAAACGTGGATAATTTGGACTTTGCCAAAATAAGAACTTCTGTTCACCAACAGACACACTTAGAGAGCAAAAAGATAAACCTCAGAACGGGAGAAAGATATTTGCAACATGTATATCCCACAAATGCCTTATGTACAGAATGTAATACCTCCCAAAATCAAGAAGAAGAAAAGACCATGCAATGAAAAATTGGCAAGATATTTGAACAGGACCTTCACAAAACAGGACATCCAACTAACTGACCAACAGACAAATAAAAAGCTGTTCAACCTCAGTCACCAGGGACACGCACGTTAAAATCCCAGTGAGATATCATGAGACGTCCAGCAGAATAGCCAAGACGACTAACAGTGGCAAGGGTTAGTGAGGATATGGAGGAACCCCCTAATGCTGGTGGGAGTGTAAACTGGTACCACCCCTTTGGAAAACTGTTTGGTACTAGCTCTTAAAGCTGAACATGTGCATTCTCTATAACCCAGCAATTCTATCTATATTAATTGTCTATTCCCGCATAACAAACTGCCATAAACTTAGCCACTTAAAAACAACGTCTATTCACTAGCTCACAGTTCTGGAGGTCAGAAGTCCATGTATGGTGTCAATCTTAAAAATAAAGCAGCCAGTTATTTTACCAGCAAAACGGAGTTTATTTGGGAATAGCCAGGGAATTGCAATTCAGGACGTGCACGCTATGGCAGACCATAGGCAAATGCAACAACCAAGGGAGAGGAACGTTAATTTGTAGAGGAAAAGAAGAAAATTGGGAGGGGTTGTTTTGAACAAAAGTCCATTGGAGAAAAGCAAGAGTTCATGGTGGTGATGGTTTCTCATGGGCTGAGTTTCTGGGGTAGTCGGTTTCTGTTTGGGATGCAATGTACACTTCTTCCTGTAATTAATGATTTTCCCCTATTGACGACTTCTTTGTGTTGGGATCTGTAATGGACTGTGTTTCCCGTAATTGACCTCCATTGGTACTGCAAGGGAGCTCCGCCTTCTGGCTCCCTGACTCCATTTTGAATGAGGTTTCCCTCTATTAGTTTTCATATTTTCCCTTTTGATCAAGATCTTTCTCCGAAAGCATCGCTGATCAAGAGTCAGGTTCTCTGTGCATAGTGGTTTTGTGCCTCAGTGCCAGGAAGGACCCCTTCTGGTTGTCATGCCCCCCGTTGGAGGGAAAGCGCATAGTGGTTGGACACCATTTAGGCCACGTTTGAGTAACGAGGAAGGTTAGGAGGGAGAACTCTCAGGCATCTCTTATTCAAAGTCTATAGTTGTCCAAGGTTGTAAGCGTCAGAAAATCATTATTTTCATAATAAATCATTTATTATTTATGACAAATACAGCAAAAATAGTGATTGACCGTATAAGCTCTTTTTTTTTTTTTTTTTAAGGTTGCTTTACCGAAACCTTATAAGCAAGGTACCAGGCCAATTTTTGCAAGCAGTTCCTTAACGGTGTCTAGTCATTTCTGAATCTATGTACATCTTATTTGAATATGACCTTCTAGTCAAAGCCTTGCTAATGTAGCCGGTATTTCCAATTATGCCCTGTTACAAGAAGAACAGACCTTCAGGGAACCCATGCAAATACATACAGTGTCATGAAAAGAATACTTAATAGTTTCCAAATTCTGGGAGGATCAGGTAGAGAGAAAAAGAGAAATGTTTCAACCCCTTTTGCAGAGATACACTTTAGCAAATTGCTGTTAAGTTGTAGATAGCTTGAAGGAGGGGAGAAAAGGGGGGTCTCTTACATTTGGGAAACAAAACATCAGAGCAATCAGTCCTCCAGCCAAGTTCCAGAAATTTCCACCCAGTTCAGTGTTATGATCTTAAAGTTATTAAAACCTGTGTTCCAGAGTACTACCAAAGTCTTTTCCATGAATCTCTTTGAAAATGAAACGTATTTGTAAAAGCATCAGAGTAAATAATAAGTGTCTGTTACTAACAAAAGGCTTAAGACAATAGGCAATGGGTAAATGCAACTGACAAGTAAATTTGGGTACTTTTGTGGCATACGTTTTCGATACCAACTACAATTATAGGTAATAACATTAGATTAGGACATATCAGATTTTTATGTATTTTATACAAGTTCTAGAACACTTTTTCGTAACATTCGCCCATACAATATAACCTAAAAAAGTTTATTATTGCTTATTCGAACACACTTCTCATGTAATTTGACATACCAAGTAAGCCTAATTAGTATAATGTCTCTCCTTTTATAAGGAGAAGGAAAGAATCTTTTGAGGTGTCCTAGGTGCCCTCTGAAAAATTCCAAAGTTACATCCAGGTCAAAAAGACTTCACTTAGAATTTGAATATTTGGGGAAGCTTTTCAAAAATATCCAAAGGTTTGGATACTTGACCACATAGGATCCCTGATCATTATGAAATAATACTTAAGCCTCGATTCGATCAAAGTAAAAATAAGAGGTTTCAAAGGCAAATACAAAAAGGTTCCATGGTTGTAAGCAAAACTTAACTCCTTTAATACTAAGAAGACTCAGTTTTCCTAAGTAATTAAAGACCTGATAGGAACAACACAGGAACCTTCTTGATAAAACACAAAATCTCTGTTTTCTAGGCATATTACTTAAAAATAAAGAAGCTTTCGCAATCCATTATCAAAAACAGACCAAGAGCCCAGGAAAACCTTGTCCTTTCAACAGAAAAGAAAGCCAAATTTTAATTTTGCATCAGCTTATTTTGGTATTAAAACTCATTTGAATACATTCACTTTAATCTTCGCCAGCTTGACCACACCTTAAAATTCCCTTCCCCAGGTTCCTTTCCACAAACCTTCGACACTCTCTTTTCACATGCAGATTTTGTCCTGTGTTTCCCTCTTCCCCTTTCCAAAACAACCAGCCTCTCTTTAGGGCAAAATTGCTTTCTTTTCCCTCAACAAAATGCATTTCCATTCCTTATACCCTCTTTTATCAAAACACACATCTTACTTTCTTTACATACAGAGATGTTTCCCTTATTAGTAAGTGTATTGATTATAATTCTTAACCCTTAGAATCCTTAATTCTTAGTGAAAAACAAAGAAGTAAGCAATTTTGAACTATTTTAGCATTTTTCAGCTTTGTGAACTTATAAATATCTTTTACGAATTTCTAGAAACGTCATTTTTCATAGAAAATTTCTCAGCATAGTATAAAACGTGTTCACTAATAGATTCAAATATCTTTAGCTTCTGTGCAATAAGCAGCCAAGAGTAGATTAACCTATGTTAAGTGATTGACATTCATCTTATTTTGAGATGATTTAGATATCCAATGACCATCCCTTATTTAGCTTAACTTAGTATAAACTTAGATCTTATTTACTTTCATTTAAATTACTTGCTTTTAACAATCATGCTCTGATTTGACATTAAATAGCCAACCATCCTCTTCAGTTACTTTCTTGCTGACAGATTTTGTAACAGAGATAAAATGAGCTTAATAAACCCAGGTAGAATGAAAGTTGTATGTCTACGTTATATTCAGCACTGATAACTCTAAAGGACATGCCTGTTTCAATTAAACCAAGAACCTTAAGCTAGCTTTTATTTACTAAAGATTAATCCTCAGTCGTGTAAACTGGAAAACATTTGGGTAAGTTTCTGTTATATTTCTGAGGTTATGCATACTTACTTTATAAGCGCTTAATTTCAAGCCAATTCAATAGGGCTCTTTTACAAATCAATCTTAGCAATACCATCCAGAGGTTAAAAAAAAAAAATCACATATGTGCGTAGACATACATGACATGTAGACAGACACAGAGACCTTATAGCTTTCGTTTTAAACGTTTCAGCCATGTCTCAGGTACAAAGTTCAAAGGCACAGTTGGGTGCAAATTGTGTTTCTGGCAGACAGACGAAGTTAAGGTTACTCGCTCGCATGGCCGGAGTTTCAGCACCAGAGGTGGTGCAGAAGCAAAGGAGGCAGATGGCATTGGAGGTAGGGCCTGAGCATAAGACAAAGAAAACAGGGGAAGGGAAGGAGAGGCCTCAGAAGCCATTTTATTCTCCCTCAGTTTTTCAGCTGTTTTGGCTAGTTTAGGTACAGTATCTTGCAGTGAGACAATTTTAGAGCTCTGTGCACAGTTGGAAGCCTCCAGGTACCAATTAAAATCAACGTATCACTTGTTCTGCTTAATTTTAGAGCTGCGGTCTTCCAATTTGTTTTTTTAAGAAAAATGAGTTTAGGGAGATCTAAAGTTCCCCATAATGGCCACTGTAATTCCAAACTACTCTTGGTCAGTTTGGCCCATTTAGTTAGAAACATGCATGCGGGGGGCCCAAAGTTCTCAAGTATAAACTCAGCTGGGGTCCCTGAAGGAGGGTTTCCCTCCGAACATTTAGGTGATCGGGGTCCCATTTCTGAAATTTCCTCTGAAAACCCGAGGAAGTTGCTAAGGTCCTAGGCCTCATCCCCAAAAGCATCTAAAAACAAAAGAAAGTTGCCGGATTCTCATCCCTGATTCCAAAAGGAATCTGGAAACCAAAGAAAAACACCTGGATTTTCAGCAAGCCCGAGCCCCAAAAGGAGCTGTGCTGCCTTCAGAAAACAATTGAATACTCACCAAGGATGATGCCTTGAGCCCAAGGACAGAGCCTCGAACCGGAAGGACAAAGTCCCTCCCTCGAGAGGACAAAGCCTCTCCGGATCCCAAATAAAGTCAGAGGCTCAGATCCCCAGGGGCGTGGAGCTCGAAATCCAAGTGGAGACTCACCAACCTGAAAGCAGGCAGCGACTCCTGGAAACAATGAATTCAAGGGCCTCGGTGTGAGTACCTTGCTTGGCTCCAGGGCGCATCGTCTCTCGAGGGGTCACCTCCTTTGGATCCCACCTTATGACACCATTTGTATCAACCTTAAAAATAAAACAGCCAGTCATTTTACCAGCAAAACGAATTTATTCAGGAATAGCCAAAGAATTGCAATTTTGGATGTGCGTGCTACAGTGGACCATAGGCAAATCCAACACACAAGGCAGAGGAATGTTATTTCATACAGAAAAAGGAGGAATTTGGGAGTGGTTATTTTAAACGAAAGTCCACTGGAGAAAAGCAAGAGTTCAGGGTGGTGATGGTTTCTCACAGGCTGAGTTTCTGGGGTAGTCGTTTTCTGTTTGGGCTTCCTGACTCCACTTTAAATGAGGTTTCCCTTTACTAATTTTCACAGTGGCATGACTTTGTTCTCGGCTCAGTGTATCACCAGGTGAAATCATGTGTTTGGCCAGGCTGTGTTTCTTTGTGGAGTCTCTGAGGACGAATCCACTTCCAAGCTCACTGAAGTTATTGGCAGAATTCAGTTCCACTCTGAGCTCCTAGAGGCCACCCATAGTTCCTTACCACATGGGCCATGCCGTACATCCTCTCATACTTGAGTCTCTCAGGAGAGACCTAGGCCGTTTTAAGGGCACACCTTCTTAGGCCTGGCCCACCCAAGATAACCTCCTTATTTGAAGGTCCACTGATATGGGACCTTAATACATCTGCAAAATCTCTTTCCCTTTTAATGTAACATAATCACAAGAGTGATGTCGCATCAAATTCACCGGCTCCTCTCACACTCAATGGGAGAGGATTATGCAAGGGCGAGGGTCATTAATGGTCATCTTAGAATTCTGCCTACTAGTCTGCCCTGTGGCCCCCGGTGGTCCAATCTGTCCCACACACAAAACTCATTCACCCCATTCCACAGTCTCCAAATGTCTCATGGTATTATGGCATCAGCTCAATTCCAAAAGCTCATCGGAATCGCACAAAAAATCGCATCACCTCAACCATCTAAATCAGGTATGGATGACGTTCCTGGGTATAATCCATGTAGTACAACTCCTGGGGCACAATCTTGCTCCAACCGGGTACCAGTGACACTAAAGTGACAAGCTGTCTTCCCCCAACACACTGTGGTGAGACGGGCAGAGGATAACAGCTATAAACATTCTAGTTTAATATGGAGCGAAATGGAAGGCAGAATGCAGTTCGAGTCCCAGAGCACTTTGGAAATCCAGCGGGGAAAACACCAGACAGAACTCTCTGATGAAGTTTTAAAGCCTGGAATAATCCTTGGTAGCTCTGGGTTCTGCCCTCCAGGCCCTTGGTTCCGCCCTCTGAGCCACCCTTTCTTTTTCATGAAAGGTCGCAGGTGTTTGCAGCTGAGTAGTCCTTATCTGTCTGCTCTCTGCCAGTAGAATATTAGAGGTCCAACAGCCTCTTCCATTTTGTACCTTCTCTTTCCCTTTGAGTCCAGGCTTGCCGTGTTCCTGCTGATGGAAGTTTCTCCGGAACCCTGTGGGGCTTGTGTGAATTTCACTGGCATTCACTCTTTTACACAAAAGCCCCACCCATACATTGGTTCAAGGCAATCCCTTCTTCGTGGGGGTCCTGCTGGGATGACCGAGGGACAGCAACCTTGAGCTTCCCAGAGGCCTTCCAGCGTAGTTAAGAAAAATCTGTGAGGCACACTTTTAGTCTCTTGAAAGGGCTTTTGTGGGACTGAATACTCTGAACTTTTGGTCTTTCTGAGCTTTTAGCAAAGGTTTGTACAGCCACACCCTTGGCTTTGTCCCTACATCACATCCTCAGAAGCAATCTCTTAATTTTTTCTTTCTTTCTTTCTTTTTCTTTCTTTCTTTCTTAAAGAGAAGGAATGGAGTCAACTTGACTCCTCCCAGAGGACTCTCTACAGGGTTGTGATGATGTGATGCTGGAGAATTCTGGAAACATAATCTCACTTGGTATGTGAAATGTACCCTCTTTCCTGTGTTCTCTTTTAAGATTTGGGATAGTCTTCCTTTTTCCAGGCTTTATTTCTTTCCCCTTATCTATCTTTTATTATTAATTCACCCACCCAGCATACATTGAGTGCCTGCTGTACGCAAGGCACTGTGCTAGGTCTTGGAGATATGAATCACCCTATCTGAAATAGCATTCCTATAATTTTCTACACCCTTGCCCAGGTCTATTTTTTCTCCATAGGATATTGCTGGCTGACATTTCTTTGTTCATTTATTACTGTCTGTCTCCCATATTAAGATAAGTCCCACGAAGGCAGAGACTCTGTCTTTTGTGCTAACCAATGCATCCTAGGTACGTAGAATAATGCCTGGCACACAGCAGATGCTCAAAATAATTGGTTGAATGAGTTCTGAGATACAAGGCATTACCCTTGCCGTTGATGTCCTTGTCCTCAAAAGGTTCACAGCTTCGCAGGGGAGACAGACAAACAGCGCTGAAATACTTGCACTTTCCTGAGTACACCAGGCTCTCTCATACCAGCTGTCTTGCTGCTTTCTACACGTCCTTCAAGGTTCAGCATTTCATGTCTGCCTCCTTTCCATCCATTCAACTAACATTTCCTGATGGCCCACACCGTTCCAGGGACTGTCACATTTGCCAGGGAACTGGAGAGTGCTGACAAGAATAAAAGCATTCTAATCTGTGCCCCACGGGAGTTTAGTCTAGAGAGGCATACAGGCAAGGACGGTATTATGTGATAGATGCTGTGGTAGACGGAAGCACTGGGCCCGATGGAAGCCCAGAGGAGGGGCTTGAAACTTGTCCTAGGGAAGATCAGGGGAGACTTTCCGGAAAATGAAGTGTTTGAGCTAAATTCTAAGGGATGGACTCATGAATTCCACTTCATCCATCAAATATTTAGTGAGCGCTTACTCTGTACCAAGCCCTATTCTAAGGGCTGGCAATGCAGTCTTAACAAAACGGATACAAATAGCACCCTCGTAAAGCCTATTTTCTGGTGGAGGATGAAGTGGAATTAGCCAGATCAGGGAGGAAAATCAGTTCCAGCTGAAGGAGCCATGTGACTAAAGACCTGGGAGCTAACAAAAGCCAAGTTTGTTGGAGAAGCTCCAAGCATCAAGTAGTTCAGTATGGCTGGAGGGGAGAGGACAGAGCGGGAGTGGTGAGACTTAATGCTTTAGAGGGCACCAGGGACAGATCGTGCATGGCCACGTATGCTGTTCTCAAGAGGCTGTATCCCAAGGGCAGGGGAGGGCCAGCAGGTATTTTCAGTAGGAAATGACATTTTCATCTGGGAAGGCTTTCCTGACCATCTCGTCCCCTCCTGTCTACCATCTGAGTTAGATCTTCTCTTCTGTTCCCAGTACCTCCCTGTGATCACCTCATCGTAGCACCATAAGAGCTATGCGTAACTTTTCATTGGGAAATATAATGCATGGACAGAAAAATATATAAAAGATGATGTGTAGGATATAATGGATAATGATGAAATGAATGTCAAAATAACCACCACCTACTCAAGGACAGATTTTTTTCCATCTATATTAAAATTTGTCTATGTTTTTAAAATTGTGATAACTTTGCTTTTACTGTTAGGGAAATACTGCCTTCATATTATGAGTTAAGATGTGTTTCACACTCTCCTATATCATGGAAGAGTTTGTGAATAATTGCTTCTTTCTTCTTTATGTGTTTAGTATACTTGTCCAGTGAAGCCATCTGGACAGGGACTTCCCTTTGTGGGAAATTTTTTTTATTACTAAATTGATACATTTACTCGTTATAAGTGTATTTAAATTTTCTGTTTCTTCTTGAGTCAGTTTTGGTAGTTTGTGTCTTTCTAGCAATTTGTTCACTTCATTTAAGTTATGTAATTTGTTGGCGTATTATTTCCTTATAATTCTGTTTATTTCTGTAAGGTCAGGAGTAATATCTCCTCGTTTAATCTGATTTTCATTAATCTTATCATCTTTCTCTTACTCCTTCCGTCAGTCTGACTAAAGTTTGTCTGTTTTGTCTATCTTTGCAATGAAACTTATTTTGGTTTTATTTGTATTCTCCATTGTTTTTCTGTTCTCTATTTCATTAAGTTCCTCCATAACCCTTATTATGTCCTTTGTCTGCTTGCTTTAGGTTTGGTTTCCTCTTCTTCTTTTCATTATTTTAAGGTGGAAAGTTAGGTTTTTTATTTGACATCTTTCTTTCAATATAAGCTTTTAAAGCTATAAACTTCCCACTAAGCACTTATTTAACTGCATCCCATAACTTTTGGTATATAGTGTCTTCATTTTCACTCATCTCAAAGTATTTTCTATTTTCTGTTCTGAATTTTTCTTTGACTCATAAGCTACTTGTTAAGGGGCGTTGTTTAATTTCCATATATTTGCAGATTTCCAAAATTTCCTGCTGTTATTAATTTCCATTTTTCTCCACCGTGATCAGATAACATACCTTGCATGATTTCAATCTTTTTAAAATTTACCAAAGCTCTAACTTATGGTGTATTCGGAATTTTTCTATGTATGCTCAAGGTATGTGTATTCTAACGTTTTTGGTTGAGTGATAGATATCTGTTAGATCTAATTTGCGTATAGTTTTGTTCAAACCTTCTATTTCCTCATTGATCTTATGCATGGCTGTTGCATCATTATTGCATGTATACTACTGAAGTCTCCAGTTTTTATTGTTGACTCTTCTATTTCTTCCCTCAATTCTGTACGCCTTTGCTTCACATATATTCTGGAGCTTTGTTTTTAGGTGGATAAATGTTATAACTTCCTTATGATTGAACTTTTTTCATTATAAAACATTACCCTTTATTTCTAGTAATATTTTTAGCTTTTGAAAGCCTAACTTTCTGCCATTAGTATAGCCACCAGAGCTTTTTATGACTGCTGCTTGCATGATGCATGTTTTTCCCATCCTTTTTCTTTTAAGCTATTTGTATCTTTGAATCAAAAGTATGTCTCTTGTAGATAGCACATGTTGGATCACTTTTTCTCCATGGAAATTATTATTTTTTCAGTTTTATTGAGATATAATTGACATACATCACTGTCTGAGTTTTAGGTGTAAAGCTTAAAGGTTTAACTTACATATATTGTGAGCTGGTTACCAAAATAAGTTTAGTTATTATCCATCATCTCTTAAGAATGTAACATAAAAAGAAATGGAAAACTTTTTTTTTCTCTTTGTAATGAGAACACTTAGGATTTACTCTCTTAACAACTTGCATATCTATCATACGCAGTAATTATAGTCATCATGTTGTACATAATACCTCTAGTATTTATTTATCTACAACTGGAAGTTTGTACCTTTTGACCACCTTCCTCCAATTCCCACTCCCGCACCCTCTGCCTCTGCTCACCACACGCCTGATCTCTTTGTCTATCAGTTTTTGTTTCTTAAGATTTCACATACAAGTGAGACATATAGTATTTTTCTTTCTCTATCTGACTTATTTCACTTAACATAATACCTTCAGGTACCTCCATGTTGTCACAAGTGGTAAGATTTCCTCATATTTTAATTGCTGAATAATATTCCATTGTGAGTGTGAATATATACATACATACATATATATATATATAGGTTTTACAACTTCTTTATCCATTCGTTCATTGACGGACACCTAAGCTGTCTCCATGTCTTCCCTCTATCGTACATAATGCTGCTACGACCATGGGGGTGCAGTATTTTTTCGAGTTAGTGTTTTCGTTTCCTTTGGATATAGTCCCGGAAGTGGAATCATTGGATCACATGGTAGTTCTATTTTTAATTTTTTGAGGATCCTCCGAATTGTTTTCAATAGTGGCTGTGCCAATTTACATTCCCACCAAGAGTGCGCAAGGGTTCCCTTTTCTCACATCCAGACCAGCATTTGTTATCTCTTGTCTTTTGGATGATGGCCATTCTAGTAGGGGTGAGGTGATATCTCATTGTGGCCTCAATTTGCATTTCCCTAATGACTAGCGATGTTGACTTCCTTCATATACACTGTTGGCCTTTCATATATCTTCTTTGGAGAAATGTCTATTCAGGTCCTTTGCCATTTTGTAATTGGATTATTTGTTTTTTTGCTGTTGAGTTGAATGAATTCTTAATCTATTTTGGATATTCACCCCTTACCAGACATATGGTTTACAAATAATTTTTCCC